>NW_017731995.1:647547-649293 GCF_001890085.2 Hipposideros armiger
AGGTTTTGTGTAAGTCACTCTAGGAAAAATGCAAGCCAAATCTCAGTTAAACAAATGTTTTCATTTCCGGAAGCTTCCTAAACTTAAAAAGATAACCTATTTGGAGCATATTTTTAATGAAAAAAAAAATCTCTTTGGGGAAAAAATCTGAACAATCTTATGGTATTGTTATAAAAATTAAACAACACTTTTGATAACAAAGAAGATAAAACTAATAACTAATACCATCTATAGTTGTTATTCAGTCCTAGTGCCAAATTGTTAACTGGAAGAATTCATCTCACTGTTTCCATGCCTGGAAGTTCAAAGACACTTACCCTGTCAGAGAATGTAGAACACTTAATAGTACAGATTAAAGTAAAAATCTTCTCAAAATGTTGATATCTCACACTATTGGAAATATTAAAATAATTAGATATAACAACACAGTCTGGGGTTCAAATTCTTTAGTTTTCTTTTTCTAATACACATACACAAACACAGTCACATACACACACACTGCTAAAACAAAGTCCCTAAAAAGCAATATTTTAGCTATGAGTGTAGACTAGAGAAGGAAGAACGCACATTTATCCCAACACTAAAGAGATTATTTTTGTATTGTGAAGAAAATATTGAGACTAAGAAAAATAAATTACCAATATTCAATGAACTGGGGACTGTACTACAACAGCACTCATTTTGCTGAGGAAAAAAAGTCACTCATAACTCAACATGAGCAATTACAATCCATCTCTTGTTTTTCTCTCCTCTGAAATCAAATACACTCTATATGTTCTCAACATGTGAGGAATGATATTGACTAACAGCAGAGAATAATATGAAAATGGAATCAGCATAATTATGCATGGAGGAAGATGGCAGCCTTCTAGTCATGATACACATGGCACTACCAGATTTTTCACACTGCCTTTTTCAGAATATAAAAGCCANTGTCCACACTGAGCCTCTAGCAATTCACCAATTACAGTTCAGGTTTTTCCATCCCAGTGCTGGTTTCTGCAGAAGTGCCTGCTGTGGGTTTCTGCCCCAGTAAATTGATTCTCTGTATGTGCCTGATTGTTCTTCCAGTTTGGGGTCAGCAGTTTGCCCTATGACCTCACTTCTCTAACAAATCTAAGAAAAGCTGTTGATTTTTCTTTTCTTTTTTTTTTTTTAGTTTTTTACTTGTTGTTAGGATAGAGTGGCAGCTTCTAAACTCCTAACATGCTGGACCAGAAACTGCGAAGTTCCCAACATACTTTTAAGACTAAAACAGTAATTCTTGATTTAGTTTTGCCTTGATGTCCAAAGTTTTCATTAATGTGATATGAAATCTACAAAGAATTTAACAATAACTCTGGTTCAAATTTTGTTTAATGTTTATAGACTGATTCATATAAACTTTTATTTTATATTTATTATACTCTGGCTAGAATGTTACATGGAATGTTAATTTTCCTTTTTAAGAGTACAAATATTAGATGCCTGTTTTTATTAATGAGGCTGCTGATGTATGTGTACGTCAAAATACTTCTTAGCTTTTAATCTACATTTTCAGAGAACAATTTATGCCCTGCCACCCTCTGTCTTAGGAGACAAACTTGGGCCAACTGATACATTGTATTGTTCTTCAGCTAGAGTCAGTATTCTGTCTTAAATACATTCTGTGTCATATATTATTTATGGTTAAAATTATTCTAGAACTATTGTTTTCTTTTTTTTCATGAACAGTACAATACAATATTTAAATAGATAACTTTTAAA
>NW_017731995.1:654869-655811 GCF_001890085.2 Hipposideros armiger
AAGTTAGGCCACAGGAAGGCCTATAAAAATGTAAATATTTTCCCTCAAATGCTTATATGCTGAAGAAGAATTTAAAGCTGAAACTGTAGCTTTTTAAGTACAATCACAAGTAAGACAGGCAAAGACAAGGAAGAATCAAGGAGAGCATTGAGGAACTGTATGTTAAGAGTTAGGAATTTTGTGTGGAATCCATAGGGTCTCAGAAAACCAGTTTATGGGGGCAGAAGACTTTAAAGTTAGTGGCAGAGTTGCTCATCAAACCTGGGAGTTGAACTGGAATATATTTCTCCACAGGCTCTAGCCATGGATCTGAGAAAGGGATTCAAGCATCTGCCTTAAGAAGATAGGATACAGAGCTAAGGCACGGTGGAAAAAAATCTGCATGGGGTTGAAAAAGGAGAAAAGTAAAACAACAGGAGCCTAAGGAAAAACCCTGCAGAAACAGAAAGCAAACATCATCCTGGAGACTCAGAGGAAATAAAAGTTGGCCTTCAGGAAACTTGAAACAATCCATGTTGTCTTCAATGGATAAAATGAAGAAAGCCATTCACAAACATAAAAGACTTCAGAAAATATACTGCTTACATTGTTCCTTTTGGAAAAAAAAACATTAAAATTGTATCTCAAATAGCTGTGAAAGGAAGACTTCAAAACTGTAGCAAGCTTTGACTCTAGTACAGGAATAAAAGTAAACAAATTATGAAAATAGTTGCAAAACCGAATTCAAAATTTTTCTTAAAATAGACGTGTGATAAAAATATAAGTTAATATCAAAGGACTAAAAGCCAAATTATATAAAGACTCACTGTAGAAAATACACACACGTGTTTAAATAAACAAAAATTTGCAAATTAAAAGTAGAAAATAGTAAAACTGGTAGATAATGGAATAAAAATAGCCCTTGTATATAACTGAATTACTTATATATAGCTTGCATTGCTT
>NW_017731995.1:660675-666145 GCF_001890085.2 Hipposideros armiger
CAGGAGTTTCAAAGGGTGGAATATAGAGATCGGGACCTGGAGGCTGTGCTCAGAGGAGTAACAAAAGGACAGATGGTGGATAAAAGCCTAAGTTTCTTAGGGTGAGACTGCAGGAAAGAGCAGATGACTCGAGGGGTTTTTACACTGGGTGGTGACCAGAGATGGGAATACTATGAGTGCTAATGGATTAAATTTACCCCAGGGCTGCCAAGCGATTTCATCTGTTGGGGGGTAGAGTGTGGGCATTGGAAGTGCCAAGGCCTTTCCAACATCTGCTGTGCTCTCACTCACCAGAGGAAGTGCACGTTTCTAGTGGACAGAGACTCAGTTTCCTTGGGAGGAGTCAGCAATAGTCTGGATTGGCACAACTATTCGTATACGTATCTCCCTGTTTTGGAAATGCCATTAATCTCTCTCAACCAATGGTGAGCTCACAGGACATTTTGCATTCATCTTTATGCGTCTAGCACATGGTAGGTGCTCGAAAGTATCTACTGAATATATCACTGAAGGTGAAAGACAAGTAAGATGTGAAGAATTCTGAGAACTGCAACTGCTTGTGCCAAGACTGCAGAAAAGAATGATGCTCCAAAAATAGGAGTGACCGTGAGAGAGTCCCGATAAAGATTTCAAAACAATGGTAGAAGGCATAGGTCAAAAAGCTAGAAATAACGGTAAGTATTGTAAGGCATGAGTAATGAAGGGTATGACATGATTTTGAAGGGAAGAGTGTTTGTGCTGAGAGACCCTTCTTGTCTGGATGGGAAGTGACACCAGAGAATGTAAAACAGATTCCAGGTCAAGTTCAGATGTCTCACTAACAAAGTGGCTAATGCTGCAGTTGTGGCAGGTAAGTTAAAATGGTGGCTGAAGCAAGAGAACGTTTTTACTGTAGTTACTTTTTATCCATCTAATTTTCTTTACCCCCCCTCCCCACTTATGCTTAGAATGAATTGCATCCCCCTACAGTGCACAGTTCCGTAAATGTATTGTCTTCAATTTGCCTACAATAAAGCACAGCTGCCACATTTCTGCCCTCCCAATGCCTCTCAGATGATTTGGGAATGAGCAGGGAAGGGTATGCCACTCAGTATAAATGATCTTAATTATGCCACTTAAAACTAATAAGTGAATCTGAGCAATTAACTAATACTTTGTTATCCTGTTTTCCTTAAGGATACAAGAAGGTTAATAAAAATACTTCCCTCTTCATATGAGATCATATATGGGAATACAGGGTAAACTGCAAAGCATTTAAATGTTAGCTCCTATTATCTTGCTATTTATACTGTCTCACCTACAGAAATCCCTCTTTATCCCTACCGTTGCATCTGCTAAGGACTCCAAATACGTTGACTATCGACACTGACTCTTGACCAAGGGTTTTAACTGGAAAGCCATTCAGAAAAAAATGAATAACATAGGAAGCACCAGTTTTTGTAGCACTGCAGGGGACAATAACAATTTTGTTCCCAATCAATTACTTGGTTGGCCATCATCTTTGCCACTGGCAAGCATGCAAACATTTAAAAAGGATCTAATGAGACCCACTGATCGCACAGCCTCCACACACTGCTCACTTGTTTTCTGCTGTGCCCTAAAGGCGCTGACACCATCTTTGCTCCATCCGTGCCCCTCCAGGCCAGGAACCTCAGATTGCTCCACCAATAGGAAGTGCGTTGTGCTTATTTAAAATTCAGAAAAGATGCACAAAGACGAACGACAAGCTTGGCAGCAGTAGAAAGTATCAAGTGGCAAGAAGAACATGGCAGTGGAATTATAAAATGAAAGCCTGACCAAAACCAAGTTTTGGGTGGTTTCTTGTTTATTAAAATAAGATCAACTATGAAACAAATTTTAAGGCAGAAAATTGACAGAACGAAACTGGTGCTTATTTACTTGATCTCACCCTGAGCCTCTCCACCATTGATCTGAATCATTTATCTCTCCCACATAGATTTAACTCTATACACCCTGCCCATTCATTCATTCACTCACTCATTCATTCATTCATTTATTCTTAAAACTTAATTATTTTTTCATTCATGTGATTTTATTCATTGCATTAAGCGTAGTATTAAGACTCATTAAGCAATTATTGTGTTCTAGGCATCACAGTAAGAGCTTTACAATAATCCTATTTAATCTTTCTAACAACTGTGAAATATGTTGTTATTATGCCCATTTTACAGATGAGGAACTAAGACGCAGGGAGGTCACATTACTCATCCAAGTTCACGCAAGTATGCTAGTAACAGCATTTCAAAACAGGCCTGTGTAGTTTTAAAGTCTGAGTTCTTAAGTGTTATATTAAACTGCCTAAGTACTAGGGCTCTAAGCATTGAGGGGACGTGGTCCTACTTGTTAGTTCTGGTGGAGGAATGCAGAACCTCACCTGAGGTGAAGAGTGTCAGGAAAACAGGTGAGAGAGGTAGAGAGGAGGGCAGGAAGAGCCTTAGAAGTCATGATAAAGAATTTAGACTTCAGTGCTGAAAATGATGAGGGGATATTGAAACATTCATCTCTTTTGAAGACAACCAATTTATGCTGGACAAATAGGGCATGGCAGGAGGTACAGGGAGAAGATAAGAGAAGGCTATTGTGATAATGCAGACAAGGAATGATAAGAATTTAGGGCAATGACTGAGCATGGAGCAGGATGGGATTGGAGAGACACATAGGCAACAAAAAATGGCAGTTTGCAGAGACCAATTGCAGCTGATAAAGGAGAGGGAGTAATCTAGAATTCCTCCATAGTTTTTGCTTGGAGAGACTTGGTGGTACATTTGCCTGTAAGATAATACAGGGACACTGCAAATTTGGGGGAAATCAGATGTTAGCTGAGGCGCATATGGCACGACCAGGTGCACAGAAGAGCAGTCGGGGCCATGAAATCTACTTGGGAGCCACGGCCACATACACATGGTGATGCTAAGGATTCTTCTCAGGTGTCTACTCTGATCAGCTGATACGGGAGTTGCCTGGAGCATCGTGTCCCTTGGACCCAAGGGGAGAAAGATTCCAGAGAAACATTCAGGATGGGGGACCAGATATAAAGACATGCTGTCAGGAAGCAGCACATAGGTCTCTGTTTGGAAACAAAGAAATCAATCTGCCTAGAAAGAGAAGCATCTGGAAAGACAGGGAAAGTAGTGTGAAACCAGTAATGTTGGAAGGTGGTGCAGTGGGTGGTTAAGAAAGTGGGCTGCAGAATTGGACCGTCTGGGCTTGAATGTTGGGTCCCTATTTACTGTCAGTGTGACCCTGAGTCAGCTACTGAGTCTCACTGTCTCTAAGTCTTTATCTGGAAAATGAGCATAATTATAATAATAACTCAGAGAGTGCTTTGAGAATTAGATTTCTATGAAAGTACTTCATCACGCAAAAAAATAACAATAATAACATTGTTCATTTTGTAAAAAAAAGAAACATACATGTAAGTATTGGATATCTATCTATCTATCTATCTATCTATCTATCTATCTATCTATCTATCTATATACAGGAAGATCTTAAACACCAAACAGAAACTCAAAAGATATAACAGAAAAAGAATCATTAAACATTTTAACAGGGAATACTGTAACATACCTGTTCTTAAAAAGAACATTTTCTTTATACGAAATAATACAGGATAATGATTATGAATTAGAGATTGTTCAAACAGTTTTGTTTTCTTTAGACAATAAATTTGAAGCCCAGTGATTTTCATCAACATAATCAAGGGAAACTCAATCAAACCAGAGCCAAAATCAGCAGTTTCCTAATCCCCAGTAGGATAAAATTTTCACTACAAGATGCTTGATAATAATCCTTCTAAAGACAATTTCATCAGTTGAGTAAAAATCTTTATAACATTTGTGTCTTATTTTTTTGATCATTTATCAGAAATAGCTTGTGTCAAAAAAAAATAGCTTGTGTCAAATTGTTGTTAGAATGTAAACTCTCTGAAGCAAAGATGTTCACCTTTCCAAAATTAACTTTTCCTGATACTGAGCAATGTGCTCTGTGTGCGGTAGGCAATGGGAAATATAAGAACTCACGTTTTGCTCATCTCACAGAAAGAGAATGAAGGGATATTTGTGCTCTGGTGAAAACCACACGCTGGTAAATTTCAATCTTTTTGTTGCCTATCTTAAGAAAGTTTGTATTTCCTGTGAGGCACTTTTTTCAAATTAGTTTTGTGATTTGGAAAGATAGAAACAAAGTAGATGGTGAACTGAGAATGAAGAGGACAAGTGAAAGAGTTGGGAAAAACCAATGCTCTCATTTAATTTTCAGTCTTCCTTCCCTTCTCTGGCTGAGATATTTCTATAATTTGTGATTAAATTAGATTAGAGTGTCTACTAAATACTGAATATAAATTTCACCTTAAAAACTCACTCTTAGGGCCGGCTGAGTGGCTCAGTTGGTTAAGAGCTCACTCAAGAGTTTGAGCTCTGAACAATAGCAGTTCGAGTCCTGGCCCAAGCTGAGCAGCCGCTGAGCTGCCAACAGGTAGCAGGATGGCTCAGCTAAAAACCAAAAAAAACAAAACAAAACAAAAAACAAAAAAAAACCTCACTCTTACTTCTTATGCAAAGATTTTGGTTTACCTACATCTAAAAATTTGCCATGAGTTTTGACGATAGCCTCACTTTCCCCAACATGCAAGGCAAGTTTTTGTTTGTTTGTTTTTATGAATTCATAGCATGGAAACATGCCACTTTCCAAAATGTTGTCTCGGGGTTCAATATTTAAACTGATTTTCATTCTTACTTATTGTACTTATTCTTACTATATTTTTCCATATTTTGTATGTCACCAGTGGGGCTTGCTATTTGTTTATTTTTATATATTAGATTTAGGTAGTCCTTTATAGGTTAAAAAAAATTCACAAATCAATGGATACACAATATTGATTGAGCAGTTTAAAGACATAATATCATATATCCCTTTCTCATTCAACCAAGAATTTTGGACATACTAACAGGGAAAGAAAAATGTAACCTGGAAACTTAGGACAGCCATTTCTAAGAAATTCTGTCACTCTTAAGGAATGACCTCTTAACACTTAGTACACTTTAGATGTTTCAAGCATTAAACAAAAATGAGAAATAATCCTATTATGAGGTAATTGAGAATAAATGGTAATGAATAAATAGAACCCATGAAAGTAGTTCTTAAATGCATGCTTAAATATCGTACCATTTACATTTATGGAAAAGGGTAGATGACTTCAACAAAATTGTTGTTATTATATAACACTTACTTGGTACTACACATTTTTTTTTAAAGATTTTTATTGGGGAATTGGGGAAGGGGAACAGACAAGTTACTGTCATTTTGTTCTTCAGTCTAGTTGTGGAGGACATTGCTTCACTGGCCCAAGTTGGCACCATCATTGCGCTCTTCCCGGATGAGGCAGATCAGTTGCTGGCTTCTGGACAGTCACTCACTCTGGCTGCTGGCTACACACGGTAGCCCATGG
>NW_017731995.1:666175-681786 GCF_001890085.2 Hipposideros armiger
CTGCAGTCTACACTGTCACCAGCGACTCATGGCAGCCCAGCTCCAGGTTGAGCTGTTGTTCAACATCTTAGCTGTAGAGGGAGCAGCATCACCGGCCCTCATGTGGGATCCAAACCAGGGCACTCTGGTGTAGCAAGCCAGCTCTTAACCAACGCGCCACTCGGCCAGCCCAGCACTACACATTTTAAAAGTGTACTACTGTTACTGAATTAAAAAAATGTTTCCAACACCTTACATGAATTACTCTCACCATTGATTATGCATGACCTGAAAGTACATGAGAAATTTACCAAAAAAAAAAAAAAATGCTACTAGTAAGTTTTATTTCTTTGGTAAGAAAAAGAAAGATTGTCAATTTAAGGAACTGAATGTTGATTTTAGAGAACTGTGGAATGGGGGCCAGGAGAAGAGAAACAGATCTTTTCAATCAGATTACAAATAATGACACAGGAACCCATCTGCCTATGTTTTACAGTGAAGAATGCTGTGATTATCTGATGAGTAGGAGGGAAAATTTGGTGGGATGAAAAGATGGACTAAAGCCAGGGAAGTTGGCTGCCTCAAGTTCAACAGGAAAATGTCAAATTCAATGTGTGTTCTCTTCCTGATAAATACCCCTCATTATGCATCCATGTGCTGATGACGGATGCAAATGGATTTTTCAAATACATACAAATGAGTTGCCTACTGATGTTAGCCTAATGAGAGCCAATCCTTAGTAATATATAGAATCATATTTTTAGCCTTGGGAAAAAAATACAGACATTAGATGTTTACAGGCTCAATCTTCCTCTCTTCTTTACAACACTCTAATTTAATCACTGAACTACTATTATAGAATTGGGACAGTTGTGTCTTTGGATTGGAAATAATTTGGATTCTGGCTATCATCTTTATTGGGAAACTAGGCTGCTGCTACTTCCCTAAGGCAAACACATCTGTGATTTAAACTAATCAGTCCCTGCAGGTCACGGCCAGTTCATACAAACAGGGTGAAATAGCATGTCTTTGCGATGGCAAGCTGTCAAGGAAGCCAGTTCATACAAACAGGGTGAAATACCATGTCTTTGCGATGGCAAGCTGTCAAGATGACAAGGAAACAGAGTATCATTTTGAGTAAAGCTCACCTTATCTGGTGAAATATTTGCACATTAATTAATAACTTTTCAACTGAATAAGTGTGTCAAAGAGCATATGTAGATACTTTAATACATTGTCCATCAGATCTAAACGCTGATGTACTGTAGTAAATTCACATTTTTATATTATAAAGCTGAGGACGATTTTTCAGGCAAAACTAAGAAAAGTTTGAATTCTTTTGTTTTAGAGGCTCAAATCAAAATTGAGCTTTATCAAAAAACAATTCTAATGTTTAGTGAGTACTAACATAAACATTGAAATACCAGCATCATAAAACATTTAACATTTAACATGAGAAAGCATTTGAAGTAGAGAGTTCAGTAAATTAATTGACTTTTTATCAAAATAATAAATGCTTAGTAATTAGAGAAAGTAATGATGACAACAAACGCTAATGCAAAATACCAAGGAAAAAAAAACTTTAGAATATTTAATCCAAATACTTTCTTTGAAACTGGAGTTTGAAATATTTTAACTTTTTTAGTTCTGTGTTTACTCATAATTATCATCATATACTTATTTTAATAATTTAACTATTGTCCTTCTTAGCCATACACTTATTTCAATTATTAATGAAAATTACATACTACCCAATATTTAGTAGCAACTCTAATATCATGCAGCAGATTATTTAGTCTTTAAAAAAAAACAAAAACCTGAAGGTTAATTTGATCTGGGTCCTTTTGCCATTTTCTTCACAAGCATGCAACAAAGTATGGTCCTGTAAATGTAAATGCCAATAAAATAGTATCTCATTGTTCTTCACTGAAATTAGTGATGCATAATAATGCATGTGATTACTGGTGGTGAAAACCATTGGAGAAATCATTATTGCATTTTAATGAATGAGGTAAATGCCTGGGATTGTCAAGTCTGCTAGAGGAATAATTATCTGAGAAAAATTAATTCTGGCATTTGGTAATTACTGTTAGAAAAATTGTGAGTTTCACTGAAAGAACACTTTGTCTCAAGTATTTTATGCTATCTCAAATGCCAGAGCCACAAATTACATTGTATATAGAAAACATTTTATTACACAATCATAGACTATTCTGAGTCAAGGAAATATTTCAAAAGACTTAAAAAGCATTCTTATCCAAGTAATAATAGCACTAAAAATAACAACTATATTTTACATCAGAGGCAAATATTCATAACCATGACAACATTACTTGAGCAATTATTTTTTCTATACATAGTTTAATCAATATATGTGATAAAAAACAAAATTTTGTTGAGAGTTCTGATCAAGATGGCAGAGTAGGAGAAAGTGATGCTCACCTCCTCTCAAGACCACATCAATTACAACTAAATCACAGAACAACCATTATTGAGAATCACCTGAAATCTAGCTGAACAAAGGCCTTCCAACTACAAACATACAGAAGGATCCACCTAGAGACTGATAGGAAGAGCAGAGATGTGGAACGGGCTGGTTCCATGTGTGACCATTAACAATCGGGAGGGATATCATGGCTGTGGAGGACCCCCGCCCCCAAAGGAGTGAGGGGTCCCAACCCTACACCAGGCTCCACAGCCTAGGGTTCCAGTGCCAGAGAGGGAAGTCCCCATAACTTCTGGCTGTGAAAACCAGTGGTGAGTGTGGCTGAGTGACACAGAGGGTAGCAGCTGCATTCATAGGCATTCCTCTTAAAGGGCTTACACACGGATTTACTCACTGACAGACTCACTCACTCTGAGCTCCAGTGCTGGGGCAGCAGCTCGAAATGCGCTAAAAACATACACAGAGGAACTAAATTGTCTAGCTTCAGGAAGAGGGCTGCAGGGGCAGCTTTATCCCAGAGGAGCTAGCACGAACCATTGTTTCTTTGCATGCAGACACAGGCAGATGTCATATCTGAGTCTCCATCAAACTAACACATTTTATTTGTTCCACCCCAGTGATTCCCTGACACCACGCCCAACCTAACTTTCAGGCACAGCAAAGCTGCTTCCAGTGGCTTTTCCATACAAACAGCCTGCCTTGGCTCATGCTGCAGACTTTCCTAAAATCTCTCAAAGGTTCACAAAACCCAAATGAGTAGCATCTGGCTTTCCCATGTCCCATTCCTCTGGCTGAGCAGCCCTAAGCCTGGCACTAGCAACAGCTGGCCTTGGTTTGCAGTTTGGCCTCTCAAGGAAACCCCAAGTATGGGGGAGGAGGGTGCAGCCATCTCTAGATTGCTTTGAGGCTCATGCCAGGTGGGCCCGGGCAGGGCGCAGACTGTGGCTGGACTTGGCCTGTAGCAGGTCCCCTCCCAGAAGGCCCTGAGGCTGGCAGGCCCAGTGGCCAGCTTCAGTCTGGGCCAGAGCATCACCCAGCTGCCTCCAAGGATGATACACCCGAAGGGCAGACTGGGCAGGCACCAGACCCCTGCTAAAGTGAACCCTGCTCTGTAGGGTCAGCCCTTATATTGCAACTCCTCCACTGTAGTCACAGCCTGTCCTCATAATCAATCAGCCTGAGAGTCAATCCCTCCCACTGATGTGCTAACAGCAACCAAGACTCAACTACAACAGGAGAGCACACACACCCAACACAAGGGACACACCTAGAGCACCCGGCTCTGGTGACCAAGGAGACTGCACCACTGGGTTCCATAGGACACCCACTGCATAAGGCCATATGAAAGCATAGCAGCCCTACCTAATACATAGAAGCAAACATAGAGAGGCAGCCAAAATGGGGAGATAAAGAAACATACACCAAATAAAAGAACAGAACAAGGCTCCAGAAAAAGAACAAAACAAAATGAAGACATGCAATCTATCAGATTCAGAGTTCCAAACACTGGTTATAAGGATGCTTAATTATCTCAGGGAGAACTTCAACAAAAAGATAGGAAACATAAAAATGGAGCTAGAATACATAAAAAAGAACCAGTTAGAAACAAAGAATAACTGAAATGAAGAATGCATTAGAGAGAATCAACAGTACATTAGATAAAGCAGAGTATCGAATCAGTGAATTAGAAGATAAAGTAGCAGAAAATACCCAATCAGAACAGGAAAATGAACACAAAAAAATGTAGAGAGTTTAAGGGGCCTTTGGGACAACATCAAGCATAACAACATTTGTATCATCGAGGTACCAGAAGGAGAAGAGAGAGAGCAAGAAATTGAAAATCGAGGGCCGGCCGAGTGGCCCAATTGGTTAAGAGTGCACTCAAGAGTGCGAGTTCTGAGCAACAGTGTTGCTGGTTCGATTCCTGGCCCAACCTGAGCTGCCACTGAGCTGCCAACAGGAGGCAGGGTGCCTGAGCTAAAAAAAAAAAAAAAAATTGAAAATCTATTTGAAGAAATAATAAGTGAAAACTTAGCTAACCTGGTGAAGGAAATAGATATACAAGCCCAGGAAGTGTAGAGTCTCAAACAAGATGAACCCAAAGAGGTCCACACCAAGACACAGCATAATTAAAATGCCAAAAGTTAAAGACAAAGAAAAAAATCTTAAAAGCAGCAAGAGAAAAACTTAGTTACCTACAAGGGAGCCCCCATAAAACTATCAGCTGATTTCTCAACAGAAACTTTGTATGCCAGAAATATTGGCAGGAAATATTCAAAGTGATGAAAAGCAAGGACCTACAACCAAGATTACTCAACCCAGCAATGCTATCATTTAGAATTAAAGTCCAGATAAAAAGCTTCCCAGACAAGAAAAAGCTAAAGGAGTTCATCACCACCAAACCAGTATTACAAGACTGTTAGACTTCTTTAAGACAAATAAAAGTTTTTTTAAATGAATAAAATTGCAAAAACTACATATCAGTCAACTATTACTTTCAATGTAATTAGATTAAACGTTCCAATCAAAAGATAGAGTGTCTGAATGGGTAAGAAAAGAAGACACCTATATACATATGCTGCCTACAAGGGACTCACTTCAGATCAAAAGATACACACAGACTGAAAGTAAAGGGATTGGAAAAATATATTTCATGAAAATGGAAACAAATCAACAAAAAAGCTGTGGCAGCAGTACTTATACCAGACAAAACAGACTTTAAAACAAAGACTATAACAAGAGACAAAGAAAGACCCAGTAATCCTACTTCTGGGTATTTGTAGAAACTGAAAAAACTATTTCAAGGGAATGGGTGCCCTTATGTTCACTGCAGCATTGAGTGAA
Organism: Hipposideros armiger; assembly: GCF_001890085.2. Taxonomy (NCBI): domain Eukaryota; kingdom Metazoa; phylum Chordata; class Mammalia; order Chiroptera; family Hipposideridae; genus Hipposideros; species Hipposideros armiger. The sequence continues at coordinate 671,445 of NW_017731995.1, forward strand.
TGGAGGCAGCCTGGGTGTCCATCAATAGATGAATGGATAAAGAGGCGGTTGTACATATATACAATGGAATATTGCTCATCCATGGAAGGGAATGGGTTTTCAGCATCTGCAATGGCATGAATGGACCTGGAGGGTGTTGTGCTGACTGGAGTACGTCAGACGGCTAAAGATAGATGCAGTGTGATTTCGCTTATATGTGGAATCTACAGAATAAATAAAACAGAAACAAACTCATAGATACAGACAATGTTTTGATGGTTGTCAGATGAGAAGAGGTTTGGAGAGGTGGGTGAAAAGGGAGGAGATTAAGAAGTACAAATTGGATGTTACACAGTAGTCATGGGGATGTAGGGTATGGCATAAGGGATATAATCAATGAAATTGTAATAACTATGTATGGGTCATATTGGTACTAGATTTGTTGGGGTGATAGATGGGAGGGGAGTTGGGGGGGTAAGGTGAAAAAAGTGAAGGCATTAAGAAGGACACATCGGTAATTACAAAATAGTAGTCATGGGGATGCAAAGTAAAGCACAGGGAATATAGTCAATGATCTGGTAATAACTATGTATAGTGCCAGGTGAGTACTAGAATAGTCAGGGGGGTCGCTTCTTAAATTATATAAAATTGTAACCACTATGCTGTACATCTGAAATTAATATAAAATAATACTGAATGTCAACTGTAACTGAAACATTAAAAAGGGGGAGGATGTGAAAGCTAATAAGAGATCTAATTTCCAGATATAAAACAAATAAGTCAAGGTGATATAATATGCAGCATGGGGAATATAGTTAATAATATTGTGATAGCATAGTATTGTGTCAGACAGTTGCTGGACTTATCATGGTGATCACCTCTTTAGGTCTATAAATATTGAATAACTATTGTGTACCCCTGAAACTAATATAATAGTGTATGTTAGCTATATTTTTAATGAAAATCTTTTTTTAAAAAAACATAGGAGTTAATAATTAAGTGGGCTACTTGGACTGGTAGTATTGCCTGGGCTGACATAGGCCATATATATAACATACTCATACATATAAAACATACAGGGGTTGTAAAAAAAAAAAGTATACAAGAGGACACTTTGGTCAACGTTGCTCAAGCAGTAGTTCACATAATCAGAAGTATTTGGACACTGATGGTAACCACTTTGAGCACCTCTTTAATTGCAGAAGTCAAACGTGACTTATATTCATCTTCTGTTATCAGTATATATTGAGTATTACAATTTTAACACAGTTTTTCTTTCTTACAATGTGTATACATTTTTTGGCACCCTCTGTATAAACATACAAGTATAAATACAAACTCACATTTATAATTAAGTGAGCTAAATCAACTGGTAATGTAGACTGGGCTAATGTATGCTTTATATATATAAATGTATAAACTTTCAAACTTTCATTACAAAACAACAGATTTTCTTTTTTTTTTAAATTTACTATTTAATAAGCAGGAGCCACATACAATGGTAGAAGCAGAAAAGCCCAGTATGATTCTGAAAACAAGATCAGATGAGATATAAAACTTTTGGAAACTTTCAGAAAATATTCTACTGATATTTCAGCCTTCTGTACTTTAGGAGGATGAGCCTACAGCTCAAATTTCTTTATATTGGGAATTCACCTATTCATGATGTCAGTCAGGTGTTTGCAAAGATGTGAGGTGAGCAACTTAATCTTTTTGTAATCTAATTTTGGAAGGGACATCGCATCACTTTAGTCATATTGTGTTTGTCAACAGCAAGTCACAAAGTCCAGCCCACACATTTGTGTCACACAAGGCCACAGATACTAGGAGGCAGTGATCATCAGGAAGATCTTAGGACCTACCTACCACAGAGTTCAATTATAGGTTCAGGTAACAATAAGCAGGTTTGAGTGTGAGTATGAATAATGACAAAAGGTGGAGATTTTCAGATTAAAGGAGACTCATGAGGCATGACAATTAAATACAATATGTGATTAGATTCTGTACCAAATGGAAAGAAGTACCAATGGAAAAAAAAAGGATATAATTGGATCAGTTCACCAAAATGGAGTATGGACTGAAGATTAGGGAAATGCATTGTACCAATGTCAAATTCTCTGAGGTTAATAACTATTCTATGGTTATGTCAGAGAATGCCCTCATTCTTTGCAAATATACACTGAAATAGCTAGAGATAAAGAGGCATGATGAACGCAATTTTCACTCTACTGGTTCAACAATACTATGTGCACATACATACATATACACATACAGATGCATATAGTAGGAAGATACTACATATGATAAAGCAAATGAAGCAAAATATTCAAAAACTGGTGATCCTGGGTAAATAGTATGGGAGAATTCTTTGTACTAACATTGTAGCTTTTTGATACACTAGAAATTATTTCCAAATCAAAGATTAAAAAATAGGATAGTCAAGGTTATGTGGTAGGGTTATAAATAGCTCAGAGAAGGTACTGTCCTTTCATAATTTACAGTATTTATTTTAGTACAAGCCACATAGAGAAAGTAGTTAAATATATTCAATTTCTTTTATCTGCCAGGTACTGTGCAAAGTGCTTTATTATATCATTCAATTCAAATTTAACTACATTCTTGTGAACTGAGAATTACCATTATTTTATAAGAATTACCTTATTTCATAAATGAGGAAACAGGCTCAGAGAAGTTAAGTAACTTTTCGGATATTATAAAGTTTATAAGTGGTCCAGCTCAGATTCAAACCTGTAAGGAGCTGACTCTAACAGACAAGAAAATTATTTATATAGTAACTAAATAGCAAACTGCATTCATACCCAAATGATTTATATGGTAATAGTTCATTAAAGAAGATAAGCTACTATCATTAGCTAAAAGTAAGTCAGAAGTTAGTTCACATGATTTTTTTGCAGATAAAAATGTCAGTTCCTTAGAAACATTTTTAATCAGAGATTTGGTAGTTTAAATATGAGCAATGTTAGTAGAATTTTATATATTTGAGCAGAATCTTTAAACTTCTCTATTGTGTATAATTTTGTCAGCATCTGATTTCAGCCATTGTAGAAAAATCAGCCTAAATAATCAATCCAAAGATTAGTGCCCAAAAGCAGAGAACAAAGAATTCACTCAAATGCTGAGAAGGGCAGCTTCCTTTTAAAGCTGTGCTCTTCCGTTTTACCTACATAGCTTTATAATTCCTTTTAAGCCCAGGACCAAAGTAAATAAGCCATTGAACCCTGGTGCTGCAAACAGTGGGTTTTGGCGTGGGAACACAGTGGCTGGCGGGAGGGCAGGAAAGAACACGCTTTCCCTGGGTGTGGGTTGCATATACCAAGGAATGGCTTTCAGGATGACCTGTCCTGGGGCTAAGTTTCAAGCCTTCTTTCTTAACATTCTGCCCCAAACTCTTTTCAGTGATAGAGAGAGAGGTGGATATAGATCAAGAATTCCTGCTGTGAGAGAGAACAATCTTGTTTCTATACCACTTGGTTTTGGAGAAGAAGACATTTGCTGATCTTGCTCTTCTTTCAGTAAAAGAAAATGGATTTTGCTTGTGCATCAAAAGTAACTCTGACAATCTGCCTATGAGAATACTGAATTTACATCTTTAGCACTTAGGAATTAGCTGGCATTTGCTGAGCATTTGCAATGTGCCTGACATTGTGCTAACCAATTACACAGGTAGTAATTCAAGTAACGGATTTAAACGCAATGTTACTGATGTTTGCTTAAGGATTAATTCATATTTCTGCTTTGTGAAAAGAGCCCAGAAGGATACAAAGTTAAATCAGACTTGGATTGCAGTCTCCAGAGTATTACAACCAAGTAGTAGACATAACATATATAAATACTCAAAATATATGGCAAAATGTACGAAATGTCATAAGGGAGGGTTATGGGATTTCATGAGCATGAGAGATATCAATTGATGTGAATGAGGTAAGACCTTCTGGAGGTGGGGAAGGCTGAGTCAAGCTATTTCAATATCAGGTATAATTAAATTAATGAACAAAATATTCTCATTTTTAAAAATCACAAGGAAAATGTGGCTCTGGAAAGCAGGAGGTAGATTTGAGAACAGCAATGGTTTCACTTTGGATGATAAGCCAAGTTTTGAGAATAGTTCATGGAATTTCTTGAATGCCAGCATAAGATGTTTTAATGGTCCATTTTAGGCAGAGCCAAGCTTTATCAAGTTTTAAGTAAAGAAAGGATATGGCCAAAGCGGTGCTTGAAAACTGTAATGTTCAGTGCAGAAGCCACCAGCTCCAGTAGTTGCTTAAGTTTAAATTTAAATTGATCCAAGTTAAATAAAATAAAAAACTGAGCTCAACTGCATTAGCCATATTTCAAATGCTCAATACCTAGTAGATTCCATATTGGACATGAGGCATATGGGACATCTGTATCATCAGTGAACGTTCCAGTGGACAAAGGTGCTTTAAAAGATGAATCTGGTAGTGCGTTACAAATGGATTGGGCACGGAGGATTCTAGAAATGGGAAGTTAATTTTAACAATCAGTGTTAGAAGCCTGAGTAGATGGATTAGGGAATAGAATTGAATTGATAAAATGCACACTGTTACCTTGTACTTTTCTGAGTTTTCTACAGGCCCCGCCTGATAAGGACCATTTATCGGGTCCTCCAGGGGCACCAGTCAGAATTTAGATTCCTTATATTCCTCAGGAGGAATTTTATTTGGCATGCGTGAGCAAAGAGAGAACATGAAATGACTCACAAGATTATGAATATCTAGAGATCCCAACTTCCACTGGAAACGGGGATTCAAGCAATTGGTTTCCTGAGATTCATCTCCATGTGGGGGTTATGGGTAATAACCATCTGGCTTCCAGTTTGTTTTGGATTTCAAGGAAGATCCAAAATCATTCAGTTGCTTTGTAAAGTCTCTTTATACGCACACATACACATTACTAAGAATTTACACTTTTGATTTTCTATTTTTTGTTTTTGTGAGTTTTTCTGTAATTATTACTATCTAGAATGGGGAACTTCCTCATTTGACATGTCAGGAAACTGAGGCCAAAATTAAGAGACTTGACCAAGATCACACAGCTGGTTAGTTGCAAAGCTAAGGTAATAACTGGTGTTCTGGGTTCTTTTGCCTGCACCGCGGTATTTTCAGAGTAACTTAGAATTTTGAGTTTATACTATGTCCTTCCTAACATACGAATTAGCAGTAACTATGGCTCTGCAATTTAACTTACAGTCTAAATAGTATCACATTTAATATATATTGTATTGAGCACTTGCTTGAAATTGGAAGCACGAAGGCTTAAATCACCAACGGCCAAATGGGTCCGTAAGACAAAAAGGCCTAAAGACCCCTATTCTAGGTCGACATGATGACTCCCTGCCCCCCAACATGACGTCCTCAGCGTCCCCACACTTTAGCTCCCTTACTTGTCTTCCTGTCTGTCATCCCCTTAGATGGATGCTCGGTCAGAACAGTGGTCACGTGGTACTTAACCTTTGTCCCCAGTGCTTATCCCTGCTGTCAGCCTACAGAGGAGGGGATGAGTAATGTATGAATGACATATCGATAGAGATGGTAATGTGGGAACTCTGCTTACGTCTACCCTTATTAATCTCATGACCTTTACAAGTACACAGGCCTGCCAAGGGGCCGAGAGGAAGGTCAGGCTTGTTCTTCTAGCACGCTCTGCAGACAATTCAAAACTGCGCAGTGCAGCCAGAGGAGACTCAGCAGAACCCCACTGTCTCATCCCCATAGATGTTTACCAAAACAGTCGCTCAGCATTCCTGGGTCCCTTTAATACAAAGCTATCTGTTTTCAAAGTCTATTTAATGGACTCTTTTTTTTCTCTGGGAATGAAAGCCAGCCTGGCAAAGACTCACAAAGGTGAGTCTGAGGTCCACCTTGGGACCCCTAGAGCCTGTCTGCCACCCTGCGGGGGGGCAGGAGGCTGGCTGGGCTCTCCACAGATGTGCGGCTCTGTTCTTGTATGGGCCAGGAGGTGAGTCAGGATGCACAACTCAGTCTATCATTGCTATTTGTATCCTGAAAGAGCAGGTAGAGGTTTCAAGTTGAACCAAATGGTTTGAAATATAAAGTATGTTTCCCATGCAAAAACTCATAGACCCAGACAACAGTTTAGTGTTTACCAGAAAGTGGGGGTGGTAAAAGAGGGAAAAAGGTGTCAAATATATGTTGATGGAAGAACTGACTCTGGATGGTCAACACACAATGCTATGTACAGACGATATATTATAGAATTGTACACTTGAAACCTATATAATTTTACTAACCAGTGTCATCCCCAATAAATTCAACAAATAAAAAATAAAGTAAGTTTCCTATGAACACTAAAATCTGAATCAAAGCAAAGCAAGATAAAAGTCATTTGCTATACTCATCTCAAGCATCAAGTGACAATGACTAATTTAGCAGCACCACCTGGCTTCTTGCATCAACTGGGCAAAGGGTTAATGCGCATTGCAGATTCCCTCATGATCCAAAGCTCAACCATCCAGATACAAAGAGACAATGTCACCCTTTGTTTTAGGCACTGTTATCTCATCACTGCTTTCCACCTCCTTCCCTCCAACACAGTCAGATTTCTGGCGACATCTCAGTAATGAGATGCATAAGTTACCAGACACCAGGACTCCCCAAGCTCCTTTACAACTTTGTGTCTACTGCTTATTGCTGCTCCTGTGATGATAAAGAAGTTGGGATGCAGATGTTCTGTGTTTTACAAGACAGTCCTTGTGTGGCAATCAATGCCATCGAAATCTTGTCCTAAAAAAAAAAAATGCTCTTCATCATATTCCCAACAGATGACATAAAACAGTTCCTAACATAGAGAACTTACTCTTCATGAATAAGTAGTTTTTAAAAGCCTCATTAAAAACATGTAGGTACCCATCCCAATGGCACCACAAACTTAAAACTAACGTTATGCTCCTCTGAGGTTCTATTCCTTATTTGCATAATATTACCACATTCCAGGCAGTTCTAAGTTCCATGTCACTAACAGTCATGCTAACAAACTTCAGTGCAGGCTGTGACACCGTCATCGCCAAAGGGAAAGGGGGAGCTAGTGTTAGAAGCGGTGTGGCTTGACTGTTTAGGCTCACTGCACCTAACACAATTCTGGATAAATAAGAGTCAATAATTTGTTTTAATCTTTATCAGTTTTATGCCAAGAGCAGTGTTACACAATGGCAAAAGTGCATCCCAGAGTAATAAAACCCCTAAACACGTGTGAATATGGGTACAGAGTCAAACACCTAATAATTTCTACTTTCTTGTTTTATTTCTAATGAGTCTAAAGCCACACTTTGTTTCAATTGCCTGGAGATAAATTTTGCACACCAAAGCCCTGACTTTCATTAAATTTTATATGCAGTCAGTTTTGTTATAACACAACATATGCATTCCTGAAAATTACTACACGAGGCAAAAAATCTCACACTAGAAAACACAGGGCTCACTGCCAACCCCTGTCCCATCTAGGTTGAGTGAAAAAGGGGAAGGAATTAAAAAGTACAAATTGGTAGGTACAAAGCAGTCATGGGGATATAGGGGATAGCATAAGGAATATAGTCAATAGTAGCTATTGTAATAACTATGTATGATGTCAGATGGGTGCTAGATTTATCGGGGTGATAGATGGGAGAGGGTTGAGGGCAGGGTGACAAAAGGGGAAGGGATTAAGATGTACAAATTGGTAGTTACAAAATCGCCATGGAGATGTAAAGTACAGCACAGGGAATATAGTCAATAATATGATGATGACTATGTATAGTGCCAGGTGGGTAGTAGTCAGGGGGATCATTTCTTAAATTACATAAATGTCTAATCATTATGCTGTACACCTGAAATTAATATAAAATAATATTTAATGTTGAAAGGAAGGAAGGAAGGAAGGAGGGAGGTTACTGCTGGGTTCAGGTAGAAGATGGTGGGTCAGTAGTTTAGGCGGTAAGATGTAAAGATGGTTTGGTTATTTGGGGTATATTTTGAAGGTGGAGCCAATATGATTTCCTGATGGATCGCATGCATGTTAGGTGTGAGACAAAGAGCTAAGGCTTATTTATTCATCCCTAGCCCTTGTTTGGCTTTGATTTGTAATACATGATAAGATTTTCAAATTACACAGAACAAGTAACACTGCAATGGGAAAAAACCCACAAAAAACCACAGGGCTTGTGGGGAAAACGGGTTAGGGGCACAAAGCTCACAAGCTTCCCCAGCGACACATATATAACAAATAGAAATCATAAAAGTGGCAAGTTTTATATATGTTAAATGGTTAAAAAATTCCTACGTGGCATGATAAATGTGACACTTGACTTTGAAAGTGAACCAAAGTGTGTTTGTGGGCATTGGAGGGGACCCACCTTATGAGTTTTGTGAAGTGGTATAAGGACTGTTACCTGAAATTTGAAAGAAAGGTGTAGCAGCAGAGGTGGGTGGGCATGTGTCATAGCACAAAGCATGGAAGAAGCCGGTAGATACTTGATGGGTGTGCTCGCATGTTTTCTCTATTTCTACGCAGCTTGCTTCAGCTGCATGTGGTTTTCTGCAGTTATCTGGTATGTCTTCCAAGTGAAACTGCGTATCAGCCAACATGAAATTTGCATCATGCTCCAATACATCATTTCATGGGAATAAATTTGTTTTCAAAACGAGTGCTGTAGCAGAGCTGACTGCACTAAAGTTTCTGAAGTCATTAGCATCCCTGGGACCTGTTTGATAGCATCACTCCCCAGGTCCCCGAGGACGAATGATAAAGCCTGTCTAGGAGGAGGCAGGGGGAACATTACATTCTGGGCGGATGGGTTAGTGTTCTGCACCTTGTGGAACCAGACTTGAAGCGTTTCCTCCCCATTTGTCATCCAGACAAGTTCACTGAGCACTTGAACTGATCAGATACTAAGCCCATTTTGGTTCTCTTGGGCACAACATTTCACAGATTTCAAAGGTAGACCTTGGAAGATATGTCTGGCTAAGTGGAAATGGAAACATTAAAAATCTTTGGGAAAAGTTTTGAAAAGGCCTCAACTCCCACTGGGTATTCAAGGCAGATAGGATCAATATCTTTCAGTGATTAAGATTTTTTTTTTTTTTTTTTTTTTGTTTTTTTGTGAGAAGACTGAGAGATGTTTGAAACAGGCCTGAAGCCAGTTCAGTGCCTACACAGTCTGCCCCTCAAGCCTGTAAACCCCCTGCTCCTGTTTGNTGAATAAGTACATGCATGTATGTATGAATGAAAGAATGTACAATTGTATGACTGAACAAATCTTTTGATTACAAAACTCTGCTTTCTCGTAAGCTCATAAAACTGTTTATAAAAAAATAAAATAGTTGTTGGAACAATCAGAGCAAAGACTAGGAAGTAACTGCCTTATCTTTTCCATTTCAAGTAGGAAACTTGTGTGTTTAGATCCACTGTGTGTCATTATATCCTATAAAGAAAATGAGCAACCACAAAAGAAAATACTCTGAATTCCTCTCTGGCAGACTAGATCACTAAGACCTTTGGGTAGATCACCAAACCCTGAATATTGTTTTCCTCTCTGATCTCCACATTTTGCCTACCTCAATTTCTGCTTTGCTTGTTTTGGAATAGGTTGAGATCTAATATAATATGAAGCAACTGGTAAGTACTGAAATAACTAAGTATATGACAACTTGCATTGCAAGGTATTTCATCAGAATGTTTAATATTTTTTTTAAGTTGAAAAGATTATAAAATATTTTTATATTTTATATGCACTTAGGTTCAAAATTATTTTTAAAATATCAGGCATCCATGTTAAATATCACAAATTAGAAATATTTCAATACCTTTTCTTTTAGAAAAAGGTTTGAACTTACCTCATAAATTTGAAAGTCTATGAAATACATATGCTCATATAAAACATGTTCTAGAAAACTTCTATATTACTGTCACTTTTAATTAGAAAATAGTGGGCTTTTTTAACAGACGTTATTTTTTTAGCAGTTTCAGGTTCACAGCAAAATTTAGGGACAGGTACAAAGATTTCCCGTTTATCTCCTGCCCTGAAACAGGAACAGCCTCCCCAAATAGCTAAAAGTTGTTGCTTTTCTAGTTTCTTCAGCTTTTTACTCGATGTTAGGTCAGAGTGACGACCTCCAAACTTTTCACACGCCATTCCAGTGGTGGTGGTGAGGGGTGGGGAGTACTTCATAAAACCTGACTTTAAACAATGTACTGTCAGAAAACAAAATTCAACCAAGTAAATTCGAAGATCGAATTGGCTTCATTAAGGGAGTCATGAATCAAGTAGCATCCCACCTAGCAACTAGAAGGGGGCTCTAAAGGGTTGTACAAAATGCAAGATTTTATA
>NW_017731995.1:684316-692509 GCF_001890085.2 Hipposideros armiger
AAAAAAAATCAAAAAACAAAACCATCATTGCTAATTTTAAAGTAAGACAGACCACATTCTACTCACTTTCTAATTTCTTTTTAATATTTATAAATGTCTTAGAAGAACAGAGGCAGACTGGGGAAAATGACACCTTTCAGCCTCACAAGGGCCAGCCTCAAACTGTGCAAAACTGTTTCTTGACCAAACTTTCAGCTCCCCAGTGCAAAACAGCATCTATCACAAGACAGGTGTGGTATCTCATGCATGATAATGTCTGATATATATGAGCCTCAACCTCTTGTGTTTTTAATTGCCATAAAAGTGTGTAAACAATATCATATTCTCATTTTCATTTAATTTCTCAGAAGGGATTTCTCAATTAATGGTAACAGCCTAGTGACTGCCTCTGTTTTTCTCTTACTCTTTAGAGGAGCACACGTGACAGGAGAAAAGGTCAGTGCTTCACTAAACCTATTTGTATCTTGGCCAAATTAGTTTTTACAGAATACTGAGAGCAAATCAATTGGGCTTGCCTAAATTTTATTGCGACTTAATGGGGCCAGAGTTTTGCATACATTTAATAGGCTATCACTGAACAAAACAATTTGAAAGATGCCGGGTAAGTTGTCTCCCCAAATAGTTTTCCTATTCCATTTAAATAAGTAGTTTGAATTTCCCGGAAATTTCTGTTTAAGAAGTGTGATTCCAGAATCCGCCTGTTAATTCTTCCTCTACCATTTACGAAATCGTTTCCAGTTGTTATACTTGAAGAAGAACGCGTTTATGGGATTCCGTTGTCAATACACCTGCGCGTGGTGAGAGTAGCACTTTAATTTGGAGTTGGCCCTGAGGTGTGACTCAAGAGTCTCTGGTAAAGGAATTATGGTAATTCTGCAATAGGGGACACTTTCCCGGGGCACAGGCTCGGGGGCAACAGGTCACTGCGGCTCCTTCCTGAGAAGAAGAGGAAGTTGGATGGCAAAGACGAACGTCCAATTGCTCTCTATTGCTCAGGACAGTTTCACTCTGCTATTGAGAAGTCCAATTCTGATTTCCATAAAGTTCTGGAAATATTGCTTGTGCTTCAATATTAATACATATGATTCTCTTACCAATAGTGGTACTCCCATAATTCTTTTAAAGATTCGATAACATGATAGAATTCCCTAGGAATATCAAACAGTAGAAATATCTTAAAATAGTTGCCTTAAAAATGGAAATTAGTACTACGGGTGATTTATTAAAAGGGATTACATGACCTGAGGAGACAAATATCTAAGGCTGTGGTCTTATACTTCTCCCCGTTAATCCACAGCAGCTCACAAAAGATGCATTTTATTTATAGTTAGAGTGAAATCCAATGATGAATTTTAATCCCAAGTATTGAGTATTGTGTATGAATTCACCATAACATGTTGAATAATGATTACTCTGAATTTTTTCCACTTACTTTTCATTAAATACGTTTCTTGACATAGAAGTTATAATGTTTAAACAGCATAAATACTTCATTTTAGGAAAATTTTTACCAAGATAAAACTNTGTTCACCATCTTAGCTGTAGAGGGCGCAGTGTCACTGGCCCATGTGGGATCCAAACCGTCCTCCCTGCTGCTCAGAGCTGGCGTCCCAAGCCAACTCCTAACAAACGCTCCACTCTGCTGGCCCCCGTTTTACTCTTTTTAAAAAATTTTTTAGATTGGTGGATTTTTCTCATTCTATTTCATCATTTCCTGCTCTGTTCTTTATTTTTATTTTCTTCCCTTCACCATAGGATGGATATGTTGTTCTTTCTCTAGCTTCTTGAGATGGAATTTTAAATTAGTAACTTTTAAACTTTCTTTTTTTGTATATATATTTACAGATATACATGTTCCCAAAACACTGATTTCACTATGGTTTAGTTGCATCCCACAAATTTAAATATGCTATATTGTCATGATGACTCAGTTTAAACTAATTCTCTTTTGATTTCTTAATTATCCATGTATGACTTAGAGATGTGTTATTTAATTTCCAGACAGTGGGGCTTTTCTTTTTATCTTATTATTGACTTCTCAGTTAAATGCACTGTGATCAGAGAATATATTCTAAGCTAGTCCAATCTTTTGAAATTTCCAGAGATTCTTTAGAGCCTATCAGATCATTGATTTTGGTAAATAATCTGTGTGAATTTAAGTTCTGTTACTGCTGATCGCACACATTTGTGGACCCGCAATATTCCAGCTTGCTGCTCCAGACCACACAATGGCCACTGGCCTTCCCAGCTCTCTCTCCCAGCAGAGGCTCTGCACATGCGCCAACCCTGACCCGCCGCTCAAGCCAGAAATAGCAATTCCTCTGCAAGAAAAATACCCAGTGATCTAAAGCTCATTTGTGGAGTTTCCCTATTTGTGATTTTACTCCACCTAGTCTTTGTTGATTGCACAGATTTTGGAAATCTTTAACACTATGATATTTTTGTTATTTATCCACCCTTTTCACATTAAGTGGGAGTATTGGCCTGCTGTGCCTTACTACATCCTACACGAAATCAAGACTCTTAAAATATTTGTAAAAAATAAGTAAAGATTGTGGTTTTTTTGTAAGGAATCAATCCAAGCAGTTTTTGCAATGCAAAGAACAGGGTTCTGGAGCCATGATTTACTCTGACAAATGTTTACTGATTATCTGCTGGCCACAGGACCACACTGTGTGCTGTGGAATTACCAGTGAGTCACACAGTCCTGGTACCAGATGGAATTGCCGTCCATGGAGGAGTCAGATATGACAACACATAAACTGCAGTGCAATGTAGCTCCTGTTGTAATAGGGGGGAGAAGATACCAGCTGGAACTCAGAGAAAGCAAAGACTGCCTGCCCGTAGGATTCAGGAGAGAGTTCACATATAAACAAAGTCACACTTGATCCTGAAACCGGAGGGGAATTTGCCAGGCATAAAAGGAGGTTTGATAGTCCAGGCAAAGGGATGGCATTTGCAATGACATAGTCTCAGGAAAGGGTATGGAATATTTACTGAAGAGTGAGACATGAATGGACTTAAATAGAGTTACATGAGTGGATCTGCAAGGTGCATGTGTGAAAATAAGGTCAGAGCGGTAAGTTTGGACCATGTTAGGAGGGGCCCTGAATGCCAAGCCAGAGGCTTTGGTGTTTTTCCTGAAGGCTCTCTAGAGCTCACGGTGATGTTCAAACAAAAAGAAATAGCATAATTAGGTAAGTTATTTAAAAACTAGGATTCTGGTAGCCATGGAAAAGAAGAATCAAAAGTTAAAGACCTAACAACAGGAAGGAATATTTGCAGGAAATTAACTCAATAAGGAATTTTTCTAGAATGTTGTTTATAGACTAATAATGAATTTTGATATACTAAATCATAAAAAATGACTGATAAAATCACCCTTTAAAATCGATTAACAGAAATTGCAATTGGCCAAAGCCTCACTTTTTTCATTCATTTGTGTTTTGATGACACTAAGTGAGTAGGTAGGTCACCCTCCAAATGGAGCTTTCTAGTGTGACTCTAATTTCTTGAAGATCCCAAGAGAAATCTGGAAAGCATCCTTTTACACCTCTCTTTTGTATGCAATGTTCCTTAGTAAAATATAAATCAGTATCATTGTATCTGATGTAGCCAAAATACTTTCTTTCACTTAACTTTTAGATATATAAATTTTTAAATTGAGAGAGAGAGAGAGAGAGAGANAAAGTTTTGAAAAGGCCTCAACTCCCACTGGGTATTCAAGGCAGATAGGATCAATATCTTTCAGTGATTAAGATTTTTTTTTTTTTTTTAGTGAGAAGACTGAGAGATGTTTGAAACAGGCCTGAAGCCAGTTCAGTGCCTACACAGTCTGCCCCTCAAGCCTGTAAACCCCCTGCTCCTGTTTGAGCTGGATTTTCTGTCACTTGTCACATGAACACACTACTCTAGTCTGCTAAGACATGCAAACAGAGAGGCATCAGAAGGAAACAAAGCCTCCCGGTGTCAGTCCTGTGTTTCTGACACGTGATTCCCATACACTGAGCACCTGCTCTTCTGACAGCGAACAGGCAAACCGCACGACAGGCAATTTCCACCAGTGTTTGGAATCAATCAGGGTTTGCTCACACTTTCTGGGCAGCCTGAGCCTGTCTTTAGGGGCTCAGGTGGGCTGTCTTCCATGCCCTCCCTTCCCCCCAGCTCACACCTTATGGTGGCCCTCAAGACTCACCCTAATTTGGCACCCCTAGCTCTCTAGCCCAGAAAATCCCCACCCACTTGACTTCAGCCACATCCTCTAATCCTCAGGAAACAGGCCTTGCTTCCCTCCGCGCTTTCCTTCTTTCTAGTCCTTCTCCTTGCCATGCCTTTCTGCTCAAGGACACGGCCACCCCTGAGAGACATGGCCCTGATTTGTCCCCCTAAATGGCACTTATCCCCCTTTGATAGCCTCCAAGAGTCCTGGTCTGAGCCTGGAGGAGAGCGTTCTGTGATGCCCTGGGTGTCGGGACCCTAGCCTGAGCCTATGCTGAGTTTGCTCTGGGTTCAGAGTGGTCCCAGCACATCTGATGAGGCAACAGGACTGGGAGGGGTCACATGACCATTTTTAAGACTTGAGGCTACGTATGGGCCCTGTCTGAGCTTCAGTTTCCATATCTATAAAGGGTGAATGGGAAGTAATAATGCTTACCTCATACAGGTATTGTGACGCTAAATGGCGTAACATATCCATGACATAATTATCTAACGCCATCATCTACAGAACAATACACTAAGTAATTTTCATATTTTCTTGCATCTGCTTATTGCTTAATTTTTAAACTTGTTATTGAAGTAAAATATATATACAGAAAAATACAAACCACAATTGTGTCACTCAATACATTTTCACAAACTGATCATATTTGTATAATCAGATCAAGAGTCTCAAGCGTCAACACACTAGCAAACTGTCACATATATTTCCTTCCATTACTCCTTCCCAGCAAGGATAACGGAACTACTATCTTCTAACAGTGTGGTTCAGTTTTAACTTTTTTTTTTTTTNCCCACACCTCCACAATTACTATACATCCCTTGTCCAAACACTGACACTTCTGTCCTGGAAAAGTGCATTAGTCCTTTAACTCATAGTTTTGCTTTCCTTACCCTCATAGTTTATTCTCTACAAGGACACAGAATTATCCTTTGAAAATGATGTAGATTATGTCATTCCTCTGCTCAAATGCTCTATCTCAGTCAGAATGAAAGCCAGAGCACTTATAATGGCTGAGGGGACACTCTGGGTGGGTTCCAGCTCCCAACTACTTCTCTTGTCCCTACATCTCTACTTGAGTGATCTTCCTGAAAGGAAATCTGTGGATGTCATTCCACTGCTTTGAATCCTCCACGAAGCACAACCACACCCCCCACTGCCTTCAGAATAAGCCCAGATTCTTTAGAAAAACAACACTTGTCATGATCAAGCCCCCACTAACTGTCCCAGTCTCATTTCCTTTTCTAATTGCACCCTACCTCCCAGGCAAGCTGAACTTCTTGTTCCTGCCTCAGTAAACTGTATACTCGTGACTCCATTTTGTTCTATGAGCTGTTCCTTCAGCTTCTGATAAAGATAACGCTCATCTAGAGTCCCCCTTGGCCACCTGCCCAGAAAGCCCCTTCTTTGACTGAATAACCCGTTTCTTTGACTCCCTTTAAACTTCTAAAGAATAACAACTTCCTTTCTTCCTCTAGGCTGAGCTCTAACAGAATTTTGTAGGTAGCGTTTACATTTGCTACATCACTTCTTATTCATTGTATTAAAATTGTTAGCCGATTTGTTTATCTCTCTCTCTGAACAATGAGCATTTCAGCGACAGACGGCATATCTGACTTATCTTTAAGAACTTAGCATTTAGCAGTGCTTGGCATATGGGAAGTTTTCAAAAATATTGAATGATATTATCAACTAATGCCAAATGTAAGCATGACTATATAAGTGGCATTCTTTAAAATTTTAACCTTTTAACTATTTGACCATCTAATTTTTTTAACCATTTAATCTAATTTAATAAATTTCAAATGAAAGGATAGTTGTCTGGAGAAAACAAAGGGTAAGTGAGTAATTTATATTTTGTTTTGTTTCCATTTTTAATTCAGAACAACCACAAGACAATATATTTACAAACTGGATTATTCTGATCTTTATGAAAGTATTTGATTTAATAATTAGGGAGCTAAAAATGTCTAAATAAAATATTCCACAAGACTATTCAACTCTCTTTGCTGTCTTTTTCAGAGTTTGCTCACCAAGCTACTACACAAATCTCCAATTTTATTTTCCTTTAACCCAATTCTGTAGCTACACTAGATAGTACACACACTAAAAATTAAATGAAAAAAACACCAGCGCCCAGTGGTAGGTTACCATCCTGTTTCACAGTTCTTAGCATAGGAAGCACTTGCCTGACTTCCAGCATCATAAAAGCATTTCAGATTCTCTGGCCACAGTATTTCTATTTTTTCACTATGATGGATATTAGATTAATCATGAAAGAAAAAAGGGGGTAAAATTCAGAGCAAGGTCATGAGCTGATAACATGGCATGTGCTGCCTTTCCATTGGTGTCACGGTGCTTTGAACCACTATTCCTGCCACTTTGGGCATCACTGGAGCCATATAGTTTGTTATGATCATTAAATTGTGTGGATTGCGTTAACTGTCATCACAGCAGCAGGGGTCAGGATTTTCTGTGTCACCTCTCCATCCTGATGAAATGCTAGTGCCATCCATATTCTTTTTGCTTCATTTTATCCTTCTTTAGCCCCCATCTGATGCACTACATCAATAACAATGTTTCCTTCATTTGTATGACACCTTCCTGTATATAAAATACTTTCACACAAATTGTCTCACCCNATTGACAGACGAGTTGAACAAACATTATTTGGGCACTTCAACAGAGTCACTAGCCTATTTATTAGTTCTGTATCAGTTCTTTCTTCGGGTAAAATTGAACAAAAATGCAGAGGAAATAACAATTCCGATATATACTTACAAGGTGCTTATTTGTTGGCTGATGTTACTGAGATCAGGGTCCTCAAGTTGAATCCATTAAAAATATTTATACTCTCCACATCTTATCCTGTTGAGGACAGGTCCTGGGTTCTTCCAAGCATGTCTAGGGCTGACTGCTTGGAATTTCAGTGCCCTGTGATCAATACGGTCCTTGGACTCAAGGCACCTTTGGTTTTAAACATAGGAAATGCCAAGAGCAGAGAGCAATTTCCCTTGAGTTTCTGCTGTTGCTCTTGAACAAATTTGTTTTTCTTTAACTGCTACTCAAGCTTCAATAGCACCCAATGTCCAGCTTGTTATCCTCAGCCAAATGTGAATGGCTGTTTCCAGACATGACTTGGCAGAGTTTTGATTAAAGACTGTTTTCAAATGTCCAAGAAAATAGCACCGCTCACTGCAGAGAAATAGCGTGTAGCCCAGAGGATTAATAAATAGCAATGAGTACTGACAAATGGGGCTTATTTGTTCTCTTCCTATTATTTACTCTTATTCTCCCAGCATGGGGGGCTGTCTAGCATCAGCCGAAGCCAAAGTGTGGTGGGATTTAAGAGCCAATCAGACCTTGCAGCAAAGAAGCAAGAAATAAGAAATAAAGCAGAAATAAAATCGTTGTATTGTGCAAATACAACTTTGGCAAAGAATTAAAAATGGGTACTTTACCTCCGGAGATGTCACACATATCTGCTTAAGAAGTCAGCATGATAAAATTTGTAATGCAAATGTATTTCTTTATTAAACAAAAATTGTATATAGGCCCGTAAGCAATGACAATCACATTAAATCTTTTCTTGTTGTCATTTATAACCACCCAAAGCCTCTTGGAATGTGCACTTCTATCAATGATGAATAATTCCTAGCAATTCATGCTAATTTTTAAAACTATTTTCTGTGAAATGAATCCATGATTTCTTTTACAGTTGTTAAATGCTGGAGATATGATTTACGTCTCTCCTTTACCACTGTCTTCTAGATCAGGAATTTTTAAACTTGAGTATAAGAACGGCTTTAGGGGGTATCTACACACAACATTTTGGGCAAATGAGCATTTTTCTCAGGTGTGTCCATACCATTTTCTAGATCCTTGAAGGTGTTTAATACAAAAACAGAATGCAAAGAAAATGTCAAAAATGTGTTTAAAATATTTTGTATTATGTTTATTTTAACACCTGATCT
>NW_017731995.1:694739-709913 GCF_001890085.2 Hipposideros armiger
CTAAGCAGCTTCAGAACAAGGTGAACAAGGAAAAGCAGGGGGAAAATGAGAGAATGGAAGGATTTTCTTCTCATTTCCTTTCTTTTTCTTTCTGTTACTAAAACAGGAGAAAGTAATGAGAAGGAAGGAAAAAGCCCTAGTAGATTTCTAGAAGCCAAGAAATCTAGTAGGTTGACACTGCCCATGGACAGAAGCCCTGGGAATGAGGTGAACAATAGAACTTTTAAGGCTAGGAATGTTCAATTTTAAAATATTTGGTATTGGTTATATAATTGCCACCATTATGTCATCTTCTCAGTTTTACCAAATCTTCAGTAAGGTTTCTTACACCCATAAGCTTTTTGAGATGACATTTTTATTTAATTTTCTCCATCACCCCTCCCCTCTCTGCACTCCCACTCCCAGCCCCAGAAATCACATTTCCCTTTTTTTTTGGGGGGGGGGGTATGGGGATATGGTGCAGAATAGAAACAGAAAGAGTGGGATTGAGAAGTGTTTTAGCAGAAATATGACTCAGCACTAGGGATAACCTTAAAAAGTATAAGTTCTCCAAAACTTTGCAGGGATCTTGGAGAGTACATTAAAATGTCCCCATACTGCAGAATATATTTTATTCACTCTTAAAAGATCTTTAAGTAGCAGGGTGACCTCAGCTGGTCGCCATGTTATGATGGTGTGGAAGGCAAAATGGTGGGTCGCTAAAGACATCCACGCCCTAATCACCAAAACCTGTGACTATGTTACTTTACATTGCAAAAGGGGATTGAGGGTGAAGACGAAATTACATTTGCTTATCAGCGGACCTGGAGATGTAGAGCTTCTTCTGGATTACCTAGCCCATGAATGGGTTCCCTCTGGGCCAGGTGTCTTTCTCTGAACAATTGGCTGAGGACAGGAAGGGGCCAAGTTACATCCAAAAAGCATGACTAGAGAGATCAAGTTACTACTGGTTCAGAAATGAATGCTAAGTCCTGATCAGGTACTCAGAACAGTGTCTGTTATATCATGGAATTTAAGTTAATATTAAGGAACCTATTAACTCTCATCTCCTGCTTCACAGGCCTATATGCCTCAATTATCCTTAAAATCCTTATTCACAGGAAAGTCTCCATCAGCTTTGCCTTTCTTCTTCCCAGCTTGTGAATCCTGCGGAAAATGCTCACACAGTCACATAGACTGGTATCATTAGAAATTTAGAGTCTCTGATCATACTTGGCTTGCTCCTTCTACAAAAGAGACTATACCCATCACTGAACCACCCCCCACTCCTCAAGTGTCTCTGTCCCATAGAAACTATAAGTCAGAAACTACCTTAAGGCCCTTAACTTGTCTCCCCACTAAACATGTGTATCTATCCCTCCTCACTCTTTACAACCTCAGAAGGAAGTGGCTTCCTTCCCTCTAGTCAAATATTATCCATCCAACCAAGCTCTCAAACTGGGCTTTTAAAAGTCGGTCCACTCTCTACCCTTGTATTCACTCTTTCCTACCTTGAACCTTGCTCTTTCAACTGACTCATGCTTCTGAATGTAGTAGGCATAAGAGACTCCCATATTAAAAAATGTACACTTTATCCCCCATATGCCCATTTTTAACTATCTTTTGTAATTAGTGATTCAGAAATATTTATCTTTCACTCAGATTAAGCTGAGTTGTAATTTATTTGATGATCAATATATTGAATAGATTTAGGAGATTTCTCTCTCACCTTCTACTTCACAATAAGCTCTAAGTCCTGTCCATTTTACTTACTATTATCTGAATCTGCACACCTCTTTCTATCTCCATGCAACAATTGAATCTAGACCATCATTTCTCACCTGGACTGGTCCACCTGTCCAACTATACCGACCTATTGGTACCCATGTGTACTTCTCCTCATGCTACAATGGATGAATTTGTCTTTGCTTCTTTCTCACACTAAATTTCATTTTATAATGGATCCCATAGCCTCTGTTTATCAAGCTCGTTTATCATTTTTATCTCCTGCATTATCAATTTTGTCCTCTTGACAATATCATGTCCATCAGCATACAAATAGGTTCCATATTTTTTCTTCTTAAAAGCTAAAAATTCTAGGGATGACCGGTTAGCTCAGTTGGTTAGAGCATCGTGCTAACACCAAGGTTGCCGGTTCAATCCCCACCTGGGCCACTGTGAGCTGTGCCCTCCTTAAAAAGGAGTCAACTATGTCATTGCAGCATGAAAGCAATGTGTAACCAATGACCATGGCTGTTCCCCAATAAAAAGCAATCTAAAACAAAACAATTNTCATGATGCATTTTTGCAATGAAAAACATAAAAAAAAATACGTCATGACTTTTCCGACAACCCAATATATATCACACTGTGTGCTCACCACCCAGAGTCAGTTCTTCCATCACCATATATTTGATCCCTTTTACCCTCATCTACCACCCCCTCCACCTTTATATTTTTGATAAGTATCCTGGGTGACTCTTGGGCACTTTAACATCTGAGAACAAATGCACTTTATAACAGGTCTTGTGGTCAGCTCTGTGGATGCAGAAATAATCTAAGCTAGTCTGTCCCCTAGAGCGTCTCACTGACAAGTGTGGGGTGTAGGGAAATACACAAATAATTACCTGGCCTTGTTTCCACCTTTTACTGCCCTGGAACATATCACTAGTTTTCAATTTCTTTAGTTTTATTATCAGAGTTTTATGGGATGGTATTGTTAGCCTGCGACCTTACTCAAACTTTAGAAATACATTGACGTTTTTTAAATACATCACGTTTACAGGGTGCAAAGCAATTACCAATGAAGCATCCATCTCTTTGTTGTTTTCAAAATATCCTAGTTGCTCTGTCCTGCTTTCTCTAAGTTGGTGATTATTAAAGATGAAAACCTCCCTGAGAAAGGAACATGCTCAAAGTGTTCCTAACAAGAGATTTTGAAATATTTGACCTGTCAGAAACAAGGATTTCAAAGGGTGACAGTTAAGTTCATCCAATTCCCACACAACTGCTGTGCCATCAGAATTCAGTGCTGCTGTCTTCAGACTAAAAGCAAGAAAAATTACACATAAGACATAATAAAATTCTTTCTGCTGGTTTGGACAGTCATTCTCTGCTTGGAGAATATTCATGTACTTGTTAGAAGTGCTGGCATCAAAGAGAAGATTTAGAACTAATATAATTGCCCCCATTTTCAATTCCCCTTACCCTGCTGTGTTGTTTTTTCCATAGCGCTGGCTTGTATTATAACATACTCTATCGTTTATTTGTCTATTACCTTGATTGCTTAGTCTGTCTGTCCTGACTAAAATAAACCTCCACAGAAGCAGGATTAAAACAACAACAACACAACAGTCTTGTGCACTGTTACCTCTTTAATGGAGGACAGCTAAGTAGTATATAGGATGTGCTTATTAAATTTGTTGAATAAGTTAACTAATAAAAGAATAATCACCCTTAATCCTAACCCAGTTCCAAGAAACGAGGCCATTCAAGCACTGCCATGCTGGGGTTTTTTCCAGTATGCTAGAAAGCACTTTTAGAAGGATAAGAATAATGCTCACCTTTGTATAAGGAAAGNTCTATTCTCTTTGCTATATAATATTCATTGTGTTGCTACATCACAACATACAGATTGGAAAACTATGATATCAGCAATACCTGAACTATTTGACTTAAAAAAACCAACAATTTCATATGGTTCATACTAATATGAATCCACTTCACTGTTGATAAGCATTTTCGTTTCCATTCTTGACTAATACAAATAGTGCTGCTGTGAACATTTTACCACATGTCTTTAAATGAACATATATAGAATTGCTGGGTCAAGGGGTACACATATGTTCCATTTTAGAAAGTACACTAAACAGATTTCCAAAGTGACTGTACCAGTTTACTCTCCCAGCCACATCATATGAGGATTCCAACTGATTCACACCATCACTAACACTAAGCATTTTTCTTCACTTAGACTATAGCCTTTCTGGTCTTATACATAGAATTATTGTATTGTGCTTCAATTTCCGTTTCTCTAATGAATAATAAGTTTGAGCCTATCTTCATACGTTTATTTGGATTTCCCTTTTTGTTAAAGATCTGTTATACTTTTTGCTCTTATTTTCCTAGTGTATTTTTCACATCAATTTGCAGGATATCTTTGCATATTCTGGATGTGAGTTTTCTCATATATATATATATATATATATATATATATATATATATATATATATATATATATATTTCTTATTTTATTGCATTGAATAGAACCCCAGTACAACAATGAATAAAACTGGTGAGAGTAGGCATACTTTTTAATCCCCTGATCTTCAAAGGAAAGATTTATATATTTTATCATTGAGTATAATATTTGCTGTTAGGTGTTTTGAAAATATTCTCTATCAGATTGATGAAGTTCCCCTCAATAACTAGTTTGCTATAAGTTCTATCAACAATGAATGTTGAATCAAAAACTTACTCTACATCTATTGAGAAAATCATATATATATATNTGTAGAATCAGAGGTTATGTTAAGGTACATTGCGACTTAATGGGAGGAGAAATACCCAGATTTAATTTGGTCAAGGAGCTAATATATACATTTCTTTCATTTAGAACTAGAGTTCTCGCCACAGAGCAAGGGCTCGCTGCAGGACGCACAGAGAAGACAATATCATGGCACCGGCTTTTGAGTAAAGACTTTTATTGCAAAGTCGACCCACAAGGAGACAGGAGTCAAGGCTCAAATCTGTCTCCCTGATCCAGGGTTTGGGGCTAGTTTTAAGTAGGTATGGGAAAAGGCTGGCCCGCGAAAGTGCTGACAGGAGCGAATTTCAGTTCCTGGGGGGTTTTGGGAATTTGACCACTTATGGTAAGATATGGTACAGGGGCTTCAGCACTGGATCTTCCCGGATGACAGGCCCTCCCCTTCTGGAAGTGTTCAATGTCCAGTCATGTTCTAGTGCTTTGGTTCCACAGAGTGGGATGTGAGACTTTGGTTCCGGGTGCAACTGGAGGTCAAATTCTCTCCTCGGTGCATGCTTTGTTTGCATGACTTGCCATTTGGGTCTATTATTTCTGAAAAGCAACTCAGTATCTTGTTAGAAATAGGATAGGACCAGCTTGAGCTGGTTCTGAGGTTGCATTCTAAGGAATATTGGAGCACAGGGACAAAAACTTTTTCATTTTATTCTCAAAAATGACTCTTTGAATTAGTGTACAAATATGTTTGTTTTGACAGATTAGGAAACTAAGGCTCAGAGAGAGTTCAAAAATTGTCCAAGTTCACTTAGCAAATTCACAGTTCTTCCCAGTGAAAAACCTGGGAATGGAATAGGGCGTTTTGATTCCTAATTGAGGACTCTTCCCCAACCTAAATTACGTACACTTTTTGTGGCATGAAAATGCATATCCCTCTTATTGTACTTGCCACAACGTTAAATAATGCCCTGCTTAAAAGACTTCCTTGTCCACTTTCTCTGTACATCCTTATGAACAGAAGCTGTGATTCAGGTTTACATCCCTGATGCCTGGCTTAGTGTTGGGCATGGAGGAAGGGTTTAATAAGTATATGATGGATGAATGAATGAATGAATAAGTACATGCATGTATGTATGAATGAAAGAATGTACAATTGTATGACTGAACAAATCTTTTGATTACAAAACTCTGCTTTCTCGTAAGCTCATAAAACTGTTTATAAAAAAATAAAATAGTTGTTGGAACAATCAGAGCAAAGACTAGGAAGTAACTGCCTTATCTTTTCCATTTCAAGTAGGAAACTTNAGAGAGAGAGAGAGAGAGAGAGAGAGAGAGAGAGAGAGAGAGAGAGAGAAATATTGGAGGAAGAAAAAAACTATGAGAGGATTGTGATGTCATGCCATGAAGCCTAATGTCTAGTGAGAAGCTCTGCCCCTTATCCTGGCCTTTCATCTTGTGTGTTAGAAATATCTGTCAGCAAAGCTTCTGGAACAATATAGCTCCTTCTTCATATACCAGGGATAACATCGACCCCACCCAGCTCTGAAGTACTATTCAATGCAAAACCTTAGACAAAAGCAATAACTCGGGATCCTTGCCCATACTTTAGCCTGCTTGCCATTTCCTTTTATACTTTTTTTCACTTTGAGCAAAGATTTGAAGCTGATTAAGGGACTTCCTGTAGACAGATACCTCCTGGGACTGAAAAAGTTTGGCTGAAGTGAGGATAGATACACGCGCCGTATCTCATGGGGCTTCCAAGGTCTCAGATTGCATTTGGCAAATACTCTTTCTTTTCCTGCTAAAAACGTATTATACAACCCAATACAGTGAATGGTAGTTAGCTTGGAACCATTGGAAAATAATAACTCAAGTTAGTATGGTAATTTATAATGTGCAAATTTCTTGAACGTTTCTTCAACACATTCATCCTGCGAGACTGTCCCCATTTTACTGAAGAAAAAGCGGAAAGCCTAAAATGTTAAAAACAAAACAAACCTCATCCAGTGCCT
This sequence comes from Hipposideros armiger, assembly GCF_001890085.2. NCBI lineage: Eukaryota > Metazoa > Chordata > Mammalia > Chiroptera > Hipposideridae > Hipposideros > Hipposideros armiger. The sequence continues at coordinate 701,211 of NW_017731995.1, forward strand.
CACAATTCACACAGAGGGATAGAAAGAAAGAACTTTCGGTTCCAAATCCAGCATTCTTTCCACGTGGTTTTTCTCCTTATCATTTGTCTTAGCCATATTTCTGGAATTCAACCAACCTGAGAACCAAGCTACACACCAAAATTTTTCTAATTTTGATAGATTGAACTGTTGTTGTATAATTTCAGTCTTCTCACAATGAGAAGGTATCTTATGCTGGCTTTGTGTAAATTTATATTCAGCGGATGTTTACTGTTTTAAGTAGCATTAATATTTTACACCCTCTTGTCTCTTGAGTCAAACTCATGTATACACATGTCACTTCTTTTGTACTTGAACCTGAGGTGGTTTTATCACAAAAAACTGCAATTTCAAAAATTTAATAAGCTGTCATCTGTCTGAAAGGCAACATGTTGCTGACATAAGTAATATCTATCTAGAATTGTGCTACCAGGTTATAAGACCATATGACAGCATTCACTTGCAAACACATGAAGACATTTCTAAGATCTTTTTAAAGTCTTAAGTGTTTGTTTGTCCATTTGTTTGGTTTATGACCCTAAAGTTTACTTGCTTTCCTCTTTTTCAGAATGAACCCTATTCCCCTGGCCTATCTTAATATAGGTTTCACAATATATTCTCAGACAATTTCTAATTATTGTTCTCCTCTCAGAAAGAAACATGTGACCCATAAGTTAACTTTTAAATTTTTCTCCAAAATTCCAGTTTGCTGGAATCACCGTGTTCCCTGATATCTAAGAGACAATGAACTCAAATCCTGACCACCGATACGGTGAAAAACTCACAGAACACACCATATATTCAAGAAATCATAATTATAGCTTCAAGTTTAGATTTCCACTCTAGTCTGTCTCTATATGTAACACACTTTTCTGAGGTTCAGGGACACTTTGGGGGTTTATATTCCAAAACATTATAGCAAATATATATTTTTTTTATCAAGGTATAACTGACATATAACATTAGTGTCAGGTATACAACATAATGATACGATAGTAGTATACATTGCAAGATGATCACCACAATAAGTCAAATTAACATCTGTCACCATACATAGTTACAGAATTTTTTTCTTGTCATGAGAACTTTTAAGATCTACTGTCTTAGCAACTCTCAATATGTAATACAGTATTACTAACCATAGTCACCATGCTGTACATTACACCCTGTGACTTATTTATGTTCTAGCTGGAAGTTTGTACCTCTGGACCCCTTTCACGCACTTTGCCCACTGCCCACCCCTCCCCTCTGGCAACCACCGCCATGTTCTCTGTATCGATGAGCTTGTTTCTTTGTGTGTGTGCTTTTTAAAGATTCCGCATATCAATGAGCAAATGATTTCACATGTAAGCAAATAGTTTTACATTGAATTCTAGATTGTAGTTACCATAAAATTTATTAAGCACTCTGGCCTCTGAATTTTCACTGATCATCTTTTTTTTTATTGGAACCATAATGTTGGGTGTCCCTTCTCTATCTCTTTGACTGCTTTTTCTCTTTTGCTCACTAGTTCTCCAAACACATATTTATATCTTGTAGAGGGAAGTTTAATTATCTTTTTTTATCACTTCTGTCCCAAATTGGCTGAGATATGCATACTAATTTTATAAGCAAAACAGTAGGTAGATTTGTCAGATAACCTCCAATGACTTCTCATGAGAGTAGTGAAAACTCTGGCTTCTAACCATTAAAATGCAGTGATGGAATATCACTCCTATGATAAGGTTACATTACATGGCAAAGGCAAAGGGATTTTGCAGGTGTAATTAAGGTCCCTAATCAGTGTATTTTAAGTTAATCAAAAGTGAAATTATCCTGGGCGGGCCTGGCTCAATCAGGTGAGCTCTCTAAAAAAGGGTCTAGAAGTCAGAGACCCTCTTTGTTTTCTGGACTGAGGAGCAAGCCACCTCAAATTTTACCGATACAATGAAATGAATTCTACCAACAAACATACGAGTTTAGAAGGGTACCTTGGATGAGAATCTAGCTCCAGCTAACACCTTGGCTACAGGTGAGGCACAAGGCAGAGGACTTGGTTAAGCTGAGCTTGTACTCCTGACCCACAGAGCATGTGACATAATAAATGGATGCTGTGTTAAGCTGCTAAATTTGTGCTGATTTGTTACAGAGCAATTAAAAGCTAATACAACTTCTTTTTCTAATTCGATGGGTATTTTAAACTATTAATAACCATTGTTTTTCCTTACCACAGTAATCACTACTTTTTAAAATTAATATGTTTGGAAATCCTGATGGTGGAGCAGAATCGATGAAAATCAATCGAACTGATCATAAAATGAAACAAAGGTGAACATACCAGAGGAACAAAAATCATCAGCCAGTCTGCAGAAAGCTTTATGATCATTTCAATATGAGAATTGCTAAGAACTAAAGAGTGGTTGGAGCATTGATTTTTTCACCTAAATAAATTAACACTTTGCATCTTCCATTGAAACACAAATACACACAAGCTGAAATAACTATATTTTCTCTCCTTTGCTATGATATAATCCTCATATATGAAAACTGAAGCTGCAATAGTGTCATCAGCATATTTGATTTAAGAAGTTTCTTAATAATGGTAACGGATTGTGTTTATTTAGTCACACTCACCTCCTGGGTCCCACTATATGAGTAATCACAGTGAGAAACCAGTGTTATTTCTGGCCTCAGAACAGAAGGCAATAAACAAACCTATATCTGGGCAAGTAAGAGAATTTAGTCTGTTTAAAACCATAAAATAAAAACCAAAAACTGAATTAATTCACAGACCCTTGTTACCTACCTAGCTAAATGCTTATCTTACAGCTATGAAATCTGTCCTTAGACATATGGGGTACCTATTCTTAATTTTAATTATGTCTTAGGGCTGCGAGATTTAAATTTGAATTTCATAAACAACACATATTTTGTTAGTATAAGTTAGTATAAGTACATTCCATACAGTGGACCTCAAGATCATATATANGTACATTTTATTCATGAGGATTTTGTAAGAGAAATGTTTCCCAATCTTATCCAATAAACAGTTTGCTTCTATTTTGACATTATAAAACGTTATTGGTTTTGTTCTTGTCTTTGCTCTTATCATTAGGAGGTAACTCAGAAGCAAATTTTCTTCACAACTGTTGTTGCACAGGACTGGATGGCAGGCCTTTTAGTGCGTTCACCTTGTCCTTAACTTTGTTTCTTACCCCTAGTTATTTTCCTTTTTGTCACAATCATTTTCTCTTCCATTATTTAACCCGATATATATTTCTGTCCTAATATAACCATTTTTATCTTGGTGTGTGTGTGTGTATATATATATATATATATATGATATATATATATATATATCATATATAAATAAACATACACATACTATGTACACATAATGTATGCAATTGTTGACACCAATATAAGAAAAACATAAATACTAAGATTCATATTTAAGATCAGTGGCTTATATATGCTAGTGACTACCAGTTTAGGCTTTGAGTGACTACACACTGTATGTATGTATGTGTATGAATATACACATATAGATGGATATGTCTATCTATTGCCCTTGTTTCTTATGAAAGACAAAAGTCCTTTTATCTGACAGATTTTACTTAAGTTCTTAACACATTTCTTGTTAATGTTTCATTAATTGTAATAGTAACTGCCATTATACAGCAAGATTCATTTTAAGGAAGTTAACTTTCAAACACAAAAGTCACTTTATTTATGATAATTTTTATCCTTCTTACTGTAACCTGAAAACAATTAAAAAAAAAAAAGACACCCACTCCCTGGAAAATAAGATTTGATATTTAAAGCTTTTTGTTTGTTTGTTTGTTTTACTTTTTCTTCACCTATTGACATATTTATAATTGAAAAGTTGAGAAATATAAGAATATATTTAAAAATTGTATTGTTTTTAAAGTACCTCTTGCAAATATATAGTTTATCAATTAGGTTGAGCAAGAGTGTGCCATGCTAACAAAGAACCCCTTAGTCTCAATAGTCTCAACAAACTAAAGTTTAGTTTGCACATGTTTTGTGTCCCACACAGGTCAACTGGGATCTCTGTTCACTATAATTATTAAGGACTCTGGTTGGCTGAGGCTGTATTGGATCTGCATCTTGTCATACAGAAGCCAGGGGCCACATAGTTATTAAACACCCAAAACGTGGCTAGTTTGAATTAAGATGTGCTATAAATGTGAAATACATATCTGATACTGATCACCTTTTTTTATAAAGTGGCTACTAGAAAATTCTAAATTACATATGTGGCTCACATTAGCTGTCATTTGGGCAGTGCTTCTTTAGACANCTCCGGGCCTATGTAAAGCATGAACCAATTTCCAGGCCATTTTTTTTTAATTGCTAGCTTATACCTGTTTCACTCTTTCAGAGCTAGAAGGCAGTAAGTAAGCTTTGACTTCTAGCAAAATACATCACCTTAGATGAGACTCAGGACAAGGCAAGGCATTTCCCCCCAGGAGCTCACAGGTCAGGAAAAGGTTTTATGGTGGAAGAGATTTATTTTTTTGTAAGTATGCTGTGCCTTCTTCATCCAAGATAGTATCATTTCTGTTAATTCAAGGAAGTGGCTCAGTTCTCAGGTGGGAAAACTTTAGCTTCTTCACACAAAGTTACAGACAGTGGGAGTTCAGGAACAGAATTGCTAAGTTTACTAAATTGGCTAGCAAGCTTCCAGAGTCTTCTAAGGCAGATCTGTCTACTTCGCTGAGGTCTTTTCCTGCTGTAATGCTAGGAGGCAGAATGGCTGAGAAGAGTAAAGCAGGATGCCAGAGAACACAGGAGAATGAAGGATGACAGCAGCTCTCTTTTGATTGGGATAGAAGAAGTCAGCAAGTGAGAGAAAATAGCCTTCCAGTCCTTTGCAACTCAGAAAATATCCAATATCCAGAAAATGTCTAGTGAAGCTAAGAATGGTTAGTGCTGAGGGGCTTTGGGTATTTGTGGAAAGAGGTAGCTTATTCTGACATCATATTTTATGGTAATTATGGTGAAACCTGTATGCCTACCTAGAGTGAATTTAGGTGAAAAGGTTATCCCTGATATAGAGTCAGAACCCCCCCCAGAGCTCTTCTCCCAACAGCATAAGATGAAAAATTTACTAGGAACCCAGGATTAATTAGTCCCATGAAACAACCCATCTAGCTTAGACAATTTCAACAACTACATCTGCACAAAAAATATTTTGAACATTAGGAAAATTAGCTCACGTTGTTGTAATGTATTAAACATCCATTTGTATACTCATTAGTATTAGTATTATTTGACATTTGGTTATTACAATCATTTTCTTCATCATTTAGGTTATGTAGCACTAGACATTCTATGAAAATAATTCAGAATTCTTTTGGCGCTTGAGGCTAGTATTTAAAACGTTTTAGGTAGCATATGAAAAGTCATTTCATCTCATTGTTACCATTTGCCATTCTAATGTTCCCACCAAATTTTTGTATCCTGAAACACTAGATTTCTACAATTGTAGGTATAGATGAATTTCAAATCAAACAATAGAGATNCTCTTTTTTAGAAGCATATTTCATGTCATGCTTCTGTTCAATCAGTCCCTCCCCCTTATTAGGGGCAGACGTGTATTGGAGGCCAAGGGGTAGAGAGAAGAAATTTAAAAAATATGAAGAACATGGATGGTGTACAAATTGAGCCCTAGGTAATTAGCAAGCAGTGCATTTACCTAACTTAGCACTTTTCCTTTAGTCATAAGCACAAAATTAAATACCGCATCAAAATCATCATTTTAATGGTTCTCCAGCTGTGAGAAAGTGGATTTAAAGAAGAATATAACTTGAATCCCAGCTCATCTCACTAGCTATGTTACATCTGCAAACGACTTAAACACTCTGAGTTGCCATTTACTCTTCCGTAAAGCTGTCAGAGCAACCTTTACTGACAGGGTTCCTGGGGCAGCTCCCAGGTGGAAGACGTGGGACCTGTCCCGCCGTACCCTGGGTCCCAACCCTAGTGGTTTCTCAAGGACTTAGCTCCAGTAGGTCTTTCTCTCGATGGCATCCTTTTGTACCCTTCCATCGACATGCAAACATGCTTCCATTTCACTTTCTTAAAACACCAATGCACTCACACATTTGATTGCACTTTCCTCCAACTACCACTCTCCAAGTATTTCTCTCATTTCTTTCAGAGTAAAACTGCTCTAAAGTTTATACCCTTTCCCCATTCTCTCCTTTATACACAATCAAGCTCTTTAAACTTCAGCCCCACTTTTACTGATGCCACCCCTCCTCACCTAACGATCCAGTGGTTACCGCCGAGTCGCATCTTCACTGACTTAGCAGCAGCATTTAACCACATAAGGCTGTCAGCTCCTTCTGTCTTGAAATACTTTCTTAACTCGGCTCCCAGGACACTGCACTCTCTTGGTTTTCTTCCTATCTCATAGCCACTCTGTCTCCTTTTTTTCCCCCTCTTTTCTCATTTTTCAAGTCTCTTAATCTCAGTTTGAGCCTCTCATCCTTTCCAGCTAGACCCATTCCCTGAGTGCATTCCTCCATTCAAGAACAATAAACACCATCCACACACTGAGGACTCCCAAATTCACACCTCTAATCAAGACCGCCCTGCTAACCTCGTGAGTCATAGACCCAACTCCCTACCTGAGTTCTCCTCTGAGATGTTTAACTGGCTTCTCAGACTGAACCTTCCCCAAATGAGGCTCTAATCTTCACCAACCTGTTCCCCATTAATCTTCCCCTGTCAATGGCAGTTCAGTCCTTCCATTTGCTTAGTTATTATGCTTGATTTCTCTCTTTGGCTCACTCTCCATCAGCAAACCAGTATGTATTGGCTTTAATTCAACATATATCCAGACACTGACCACTTGTCATTACCACCACTGCTATCGCTCTAGCCCAGGTCACCATCATCTCTTGCCTAACTGGTCTCCCTGTTTCTACCTTGCCCCACTGCATCACAGCAAAGTGATCCTGTCTAAGACATGGGTCAGATTATGTCACTTCTTGGCTCAAACCCTCCAGTGTTTCCCATCTTAGAGTAAAAGCCAAAATTCTTACAACTGTCAACAAGGCCTTACAGGATTCAGCTTCTCATTATCTCTCTGACTTCATCTACCACTCTCACCTTCACTAAGTCACTGCCCCCTGGCTGTTCTGGGAAGACTCCAGGCACATTCCTGCCTCAGGGCCTTTGCACTTCCTAGTCCCTCAGCCTGCAAAGCTCCCCTCCCAGGTATTCATGGGAGAGGCTCACACTCCCTCTCTTGTAGTCTTTGTTCAAATGTCTCCTTCTCACTGAGCTCTCCCTGGCTCAACTATTTGAAATTGCAAACCCCAATGCCTGACATTCCCTCTCCCATTTCTCTGCTTTTTTTCTTCATAACATTTATTAATTCCTAAAACACTGTCAATGTACTTGTTTATTTTTTTATTGCCTTTGTCCACAAGAATAGAGGTGCCATATGGGCTGGCGTCCTAGGTGGTTTTATTTTCTAATGTGTCTCCAGTATCCAGAATAGTGCCTGGCACATAGTAGGTGTTTAATAAATGTTTGTTAAAGAGATATTAGACATTTAAAAAATTATTTCATTAAAAAACTGCCAAAGATCATATTTTTACCTACACAATTCAGTCTTGCTCATAACTTGAATAAATGAAATGTGTAAAACCTTACATAGTTTTATTCACACATTTACTCAGTAAATATTAAAAACCAAACTCTGCAGAGTACAAAAATAAATAGGAANTATAATTTTTGTCTCTTAAGAGGATTAAGATAAAGTACACCATTTACCCACATCCTGAGTCACTCTCATCATCCCAAACCCAACCGCTCCTAACCAAGATTCTAAGTGAATTAACAACTAAACTAATCCTGGAAACTCATCATAAAGCAGTTTTCAAAATTCCACACCATGGACAATGTTTTAGCCAATACCCAGGCTTATAGACAGAGAAGTAGTAAGCCTTCTGTGGATTCTCCCAAGACATTGTCCCAACTGGTCAGTTAAAATGCCTGAGATTAACACCATAATCGCTTTAATAGGCTGTTCCCCCATCAAATACCATTTACAATATAAGTATATTACTTCAGTGAGAAACTATTTCACAATCAACATAAAATCTATTACCAAATTATGATTTATCAACTATGGTTTTAAAGGCATGTATAAGGGTCACACATTAAACCTCCCCTGGAGAAACTTACTGTCTAGAGCAGCAGTTCTCAACCTTCCTAATGCCGCGACCCCTTAATACAGTTCCTCATGTTGTGGTGATCCCCAACCATAAAATCATTTTCGTTGCTACTCTATAACTGTAATTTTGCTACTGTTATGAATCGTAATGTTAATATCTTTTTGTTTTCCGATGGTCTTAGGTGACCCCTGTGAAAGGGTCGTTCAACTCCCAAAGGGGCGGCGAGCCACAGGTTGAGAACCGCTGGTCTAGAGGCAAACAGGACCAATGGGTGACTGGTGGAGAAGGGGGAGCAGGAAAATGAGGGCAAACCTACATTTATCATCATCACCGCCCTGGAGCTAAGAGCCCAGAGCTTAGGACAGCACTTGATTCTGGGACATGGAAAGAAGAACAGAGCAGATGTAGGGGTGCAGGTAAAGCAGGTGAATAGCAGTCAGTAATTCGATTAGTCAAGAAAATATTTATTAAGAGTCTATCGAATGTGCTG
>NW_017731995.1:713478-714533 GCF_001890085.2 Hipposideros armiger
TTTTTTTTTACCTTAAAATATTTCACTAAGATTGAATAGTCATATTAGTCTATTTTAAAGTCACTTGGGACAGTCCCTATCTGTGAGGTTATGTTACCAACTGGATACAAATCTAAATCCATGTATTTCATTTTATTTTCCATTTTTAGTTATTTAAATTATTTTATTTTATAATTATGTAAAACATAACACCTCGCGAAAAATAAAAATCAGTAAGTAGACATAGACATAAATGAATACATGAATAAATAAGAAAAGAAAGCCCCTTCTTACAGTAAAATACTGACTAATAATGTAGAAATAATTATGAAACCAGAAAATTGTTATTTGGCACCATCACGGTAATAATTAACCCATGCATAAAATATTAATAAATGCTACAAGTAATGGGTGAAATAGGATTTTTACAGTCTCAAAATATCTCCCGCTCCCCCCCAAAAAAAACTCAAAACTTAATTACAGAGGGGAAAGGAAGTACTAGCTTTATAGTCATAAAACCTGGCAGATGTACTACCTTAATCAAGTGCTCAAAACTACAAGTACAAGAAATGACAATTAACATTGTGTGCTCCCTGGTAAAGATGCAATTGAGAGAACACACCATCACTTCTGTGACATTCTGGTGAAAAATACATAATCTGTGTCTAATCATGAAGAAACATTAGACAAACCCAAACTGAGAGATAACAAAGAGAACAACTGACCTGTCATCTGAAAAAGTATGCCAAGGTCATAGAAATAAGGGAAAGACTGAGAAATTACACCTAAAGAAAAAAGAGACTAAAAAGGCATAACAACCAGGTGTCACACGAGACGGTAGATTGGATTCTTCTGTTATAATGGACCTGATTGAAACAGCTGAAGAAAGTTGAATTGGATCTCTGGACAAAGGACATATGAGTGCTCTTTGTATTACCTTTGCAACATTCTTGTGAATTTGAAACTGTTGGGTGTTTTTCTTTTTCTTTTTAACTGCATGAATGCAAAAATCAAAGCTACAAAGTTTTATTTCCTTTCAACTTTTTTCTTTGGTTTCATAAGTATTTTGGTGACAA
>NW_017731995.1:716193-717212 GCF_001890085.2 Hipposideros armiger
ACTTAATCTCTCAGAGAAGATCCTTATCTATAAAATAAAGATAATAAAGACTTCATATATAGATGTTTTTTTTCAGTAGCCATCAATGAAAGAGCATTTAACTCTGTCCAATCTCTGTCCCCAAGGTTTTGATTTGTAAAGAAGGCTGTTTCAATTCCTGGAATAGCAAAATATTCCCCTAAAGTTAGGAATAATTCAATGGACAAATACCCTACTCTGGATGAATCCTAAAGAATGATACAAAATCATCTCTTCCATGGGGAATAATCCCTCATGTACTTGAAAAGATTGTAAGGAGTTTACCAAACACCCATTACGTGCAGCTCCCATCTGAGATATTGTAATCATGAAACCAAGGTTCCTATCTGGGGGTTAAATGAGCTATCCTCACATAGAGACCAATCCTCCAGTGTTGACAGAATTGGGGTATCACATTTTCAAGGGAAATACACCCCTTTGGGTGGAAAGAATGACTCTTGAAACAGTGCACTTGTAGGAAAGGCAACAGGATGGAAATAGTTGCATTAGCTGAAGAGATGCTGGTGGATTGGGCATGGCATCTGCACCGATGGGGACACCTGACTTCCTCATCTTTGTTGTATCAACACCCACATAGGAGTAAAGTCAAAATGCAGTAAGATAAAGCAAGAGTTAGAACTCAAGTAAAGACCTGAAATCAACAGAAACTGCTTCAAGGTTGACAGCAGTAATCTTTTATCAGATGAAATATTATATTATGTATAACATCAATAAGTGAAATGGATGAAAATAATAAATTAGGTCCTCAAAATATTTAGCTATTCACTGTTTGTTAGGAAAATGCTTTCTTGTTTGTGACTCTGAGGTGTCTTTGCCCAACTACTGAAATTAACAAATCAGAGAGAAAAAAAGAGAGAGCCAGAATGATTTGCATCTTTCTCATATTTCCACTGTCAAATACAACACGTGTTTGTCTTAGCACTATCTTTCATTAACCTGAGTTGCAAATTTTTGGATGAGGAAAATGTTACATCTCATAG
>NW_017731995.1:718584-721509 GCF_001890085.2 Hipposideros armiger
ACAGCAACTTGTCTGCTCCCCTTCCCCAATTCCCCAGAGCTGTTCCCATACCCCCAATTCCCCAATAAAAAAAAATCTAAAAAAAAAAAGGTACATTACAATGTCACTCTTCTCACTAATTTTTTTATTTGTTTATATTTTATTTGTTATATTTTTCCATAACAATATGTTATTTGGTTTAACATATAGTAGCTTTATTATTTTTAAATGAATTAAACATAGATGTTTTTAAAATGTCTTAGTTTTAATGTCCAATATAAGGAATATCAAGAGATATAACCATATGAGCAAAAGTTCATTGAAGTCTCGATAATGTTCAAGAGTGTAAAGGGCTCCTAAGACCTAAAATTTGAAAATCATTGCTCTTTAGAAACGCTTTGGTCTGTGTCACCTGGTCCAATAAGGCAGTGAGAAAAGAGATGAACCTGACTTTGGAGTATCCAAGTTACTGTCTATCTGTTTTACCTGGATGGGTCATGTGGCTTTTATCCTTAATTTCCTTATCTATTCAAGAGGTCCAAGGACCTAATATTTATGACTTTTCTAGTTAATTTTCAAACCTTATATTTCAAAAGATTAAAAATGGCTAATTTTTATTATTTTCATTTTTATCATGGCATTCGACTACCTACTTCATAATCAAGTACTTTTGCCTTTTTAAAAATATAACATTAGGTGATCAATAGCTTGACTTGTGTTCTTTTGATTTCCAGTTTCCAGCACTTCTAATTCTGAGTTTGTTTTCTCTTTTGAATGGAGTTAGAGGCTACGGGAAGAGCAAGGTTTGAGAAATAACATAATGAATTCAGTGTGAGGCCTGCAGGGTGGCAGGTGCCTATGTGCCTTTATACAGAGATACCCTGAAGGCAGCTGGAGAAATGGAGCTGAACCTCAAAGAGATGTCCATTCTTTGGCTATAGATTTGGGGATGATCAACATAGAGGGGGAAAATTAAGCCATGAGAATAAATGACGTAAGAAGAGAGCACGCAGAGGGTGAGAGAAGTACAATGGGAAGAGAGCTGAGGGAATGCCATCGGATGGGACAGGCAGAGGAATCCTGGAAGGAAGCACTGGCTGATCACAGAGGGCTAGGAGATGGTATCAGGCATGTAGGAAGTACAGAAATTCAAGGAGGAAATTATCTCCAAGTCAAATGCAAAAAAGAGGTCCAATATATGACTGAAGGTCACAATGGCTTGCAAGAGAAGTTTCAGAGTTATCTGTAGGGTAACGGGCACAAAGCCAGATTGCAGTGGGCTGAAACAGAAAACCGGAAGCGAGGGAGTGGAAGAGTGTGTATCAACCACTCTGTCTTAATATTGAGGAGACATGAGATTAGGGAAGAGCAGGGACAAGCAAGCCTTGAGCCCTTAAAAAAAAGCAAACACACATATTTTTCATGAAAACATTAATTGAAGAACTTAAATGTTCTATTGAACACTTAACCATGCACAAGCTCTTAATAAATTCCTTCCAAATTATAATAGCTGCACTTACTAATCAGCTTTCATCCTCTAATTACAGAAATGCTCACAATGAACCACATTAACTGCAGTGCTGAACACCCAAGGGATGGAGTGATTCCCATCAGCCTCTGCAGTCTGGTTACCCCACAGAGGCTCCATGCCCCTTGAATTGTTCACTGCCTTTCACAAGAAAAATCTTAACATCCCCTGGAACATGGACTTCACCCAGAATAGTAAAATGAGAACTGATGAATTAATTTCAACTTTCAAAGTCAAATCCCAATGAATATTTTACTTTCCTATCTACTTTTAAGCCTAAAGAAGTCTTCCTTTCAAGATCTAAGTGATAACTGTTTGGGGCACTAATAGCCCTTGAATAAAGAAGATCGTANTCATGATTTTGCCAACAACCCAGTAGTTGTGGAGGGCGCAGCTCAGTGGCCCATGTGGGAATTGAACCAGCAACCTTGATGTTATGAGCATTATGCTCTAACCACCTGAGCTAACCGGCCGCCCCTGAAAAATATTCTTTAGCTGTTACTCATAAGGCACTGACAAATAAAATTTAAAACAATATTGCAGAAGTCCCTATAAGTTAAATCAAGGTGAAAATTAAACTGAAGTATATGGAGTTTGAGAATTTAAGTAGAATAAGAATCAAGATTTTTTCCATCCATTGGCTGAGTGACTTAATGAGTTTGTGGCAACATCTTTTATTTTGAATGATTTGAAAAAGTAAAAATTAATATATTTCCAGCTACCCAGACTCCTCCAAAGTATTATTTCCAAGCAGATGAACAAAATTTCAATCAGTAATATTCCCCAGTGAGTAGGTTAAGTGACTCTCCTGCCTTATAGAATTGATGTCATCAATATGAATCCACCCATTAACCTGACTTCAAGGGTTTTATATTACAGGATTCCCTTCTTCTCTGAGTTTATTCTGTTGTTCAACCTTTCTTAAAATAAGGCTTTCAAGTCAAAACTCAAAGAAATTATTTTTCTGCTTAGAACTTTAAATTGATTAATACCTTATTTTAAGGTGAATAATCATAAAATTGATCCATGGTCTCCCTAGTATCTTCCTTTATTTGTTCATTGGCACTTGGGTCATTCCCTTATGCTGTCTTCAAGTTTAACTCATTTTTCTCATTTTTTCATAAAACTTCCATGAATTCATATTTATCTTCTCCTAATTGCTTTCACAGATTTAACTGTAATTTATTGATGGCCTAATATAATACTCCAAAATCAAAGACACATTCAGGAAAATAACATAATAACCATTCATGTTGAACTAAGTTTCCTGACTCCAGGAGGGATTTATTATATGAGCTTATGATTCCTTAGCTAGAGAACTTCAGGTAAAGTAATTAAGCTAATTTTATTTCATTTTCCATTTTAATAGATTTGCAATATGGAGTTTCCAGCTTACAGATTTGCTTATATTGAACTAG
>NW_017731995.1:725575-739660 GCF_001890085.2 Hipposideros armiger
CCTAGGCATCGAACAAACGAGAGAAGGCACACATCAAAGCGGGTAGGAGAGGCTGGGACATCATAAACGCCACCATAACGCCACCCCTGGCAGAGATCCACAGTCAGACCCACCATCAGAGGGCAGGGAGCGGGGTGGGGGAACGGGGGACTCGAAACCTGGAGCTGCTCCCTGAGGAGCGAAGGGTTTGAGCCCCACCTCGGGCACCCCAACTTTGAAGACCTGCACCTGAGAGACAAGCCCCTAAAACATCTAGCTTTGAAAACCAACACCTTGCCTCTACGAGACCCACAGAGTTACAGCAACCTGAGAAGGGTCCTTGGGATGGGAGCTGACTCACTGGCTCCAGGACTCCTCCCAGAGCTGGCAGATGACAGTCAGCCAGACTTCTGAGAATGAAGCTCATTCGTTAATCTTAAAGCATTGGCCTGAAGGGCAGGCATCCAGTGTAGCACTCATCCAGGGGCCTGCTTGCAGGGGGCGCTATCTTCATGCTCTCCCTCTGCTTGCTCTAGTCATGGGAGCTATCTTTTCTTTTCTTTTTTTCTTTTTAACTCTGGATCTTTTTCTCTTCTTTCCTTTTCCTCCCCCGAGAGGGGGCAGGGGGCACTGTCTATACATAGTCCCTCTGCCTAGTTCCAGCTGGCAGGTGCAACCTTTGCCTTCTTGCCAATGGGCATCATTGCTCCCTCTTTTTTTCATTTTTGCAGAGGCGCCCTCTGCCTGCTCTGACTTTGCCTCATTCCAGCAGTACCACCACTGCGCCCTCCCTCTGCCATGTTCCAGAGCACCAGTATCTAGGAAGGCATACATTCACATGCATCTGGTGTCCCGGTTTTTGCAGCTATCACCCAGGGGACACTTCCCAGGTCGCCCAGTTCTGGTGGCCAGCAGGACTTCTGCTTACGGTCCACAGGACTATACATATTTGTATACTTTAAAAGCTGCGGCCTGAGGGTCTGGCTGCCAATCACCCTGAATCCAGGGGCTGGTTGACATCCTCCCCTTTGGGACACTGACAGGTCTTGGCACACCCTTAACTACTGGGAGCCATTAGAAATAAAACAGGCTGCCCCGACAATCACAAAGGTTTGAGAGACAACGAAGAGTTAGCGCAGGGTTGAATGATCAGGCCCACTTCCTACAGGAGGCTACTCCTCCTACTGGGGGAGGTGGCCGTTTCATCTAACGCATAGCCACCAAAATGGAGCCAAGCAAAATGAAGAAACAAAGGAATGTATTCCAAACAAAAGGATTAAATAATGCTCAGAAAAACACATGAAATAGAATTAAGTAATTTATCTTTATATCAATTTTCTTAACCTTACCTGTGGATCTTTGATGTCCTGAATACTTAAACACCCAATTTCTCCACCAAAGTTTTTTTTAAAAAAATTCTCTAGGAATACAACATCTCATAGCTTCCCCACGAACTTTGTCATCCTCCCAAAAAGGAATGATCACCTAAATCTTTTTTCTTATGCAGCTTTCAACAGGTAATTTTATAGGTAAAAATATAAGGTGGTAATCCACAAAGGATTAACGTCATCATACCTTCTCATGTTGGGTCTTAGCTAGAGTGATCATAAACTTTATCATCCAAACTAAGACACTCAGGAGAATGAAAAGGGGTGTTATTTATAACTATACAGGAAGATAGCCCCTGATTAGGACAGTGTCAGGGAGACCTGTATGTGTGGTCGCTCCACTGTTTAGTTATCCTATACCAAGAAAAAACTAAATACTTAAGGAACTACAGCAATTATGAGTAAGGAGTGGGGACAGTGAAGGTCTGTCTTGCTTTTACAATTCTTGTGATTTTACAATCCCCATTCTCACTTTGTTGTGCCACTATCACGTCAAGATAACATCAGCACTACCTGAAAACGGCTCCCTTAGTTGTAAACCACTGTTTCAGACCAATCCTTTAAACTACATTCCAACATTCTCTTTCTCGCCAGCTTTCTGACTTCACTATTTATTTTTGTCCCATTCTTGGCCTTGCCTCATTTATTAGAATTGCTGTTTACTGTTTTTTATTTTACTCCAAATTTGGTTTCCTTTCAACCATGGTTTGGGTTTTCCCCCAGGTTAAGCTGGGTTCAATGCCAACATGAGACAACAGAAAATGCTGAAATTACTTATCCAATTTTTCCATTACTCTGTCATCATAGAAAGAGAGCCATGAATTAATTCACTCTCAATGACTTTGAATGCCATAATTCTGGATCAAACTACATCTTCTTTCTGAATATGACCAAAACAGGTGTAATGTTTAATATTAACATATTCTTATCACTTCCAACTTAAATTATTCAACAGAAAATGGTTGCAGATTATTTTATAAGCAGTCATCAAACCCACAGAGTAGGTTGGTGATTTATAAAACAAGTCATTAAACCTTCTTCCATTATAATCTAAATAGCTCTATAAATAAATGTGTCATTTAAAGAGTTGCTTGGCAAGGCTGAGTGACATCCAAGTTTATTTTAAATCAGGGCTTCCAGTTTGGGAGTTTTCATGCAAAGAATTCATTTATGACTACTCATATGTTTACTTGTACCAATGAGAATGGAAAGAACTTTAGTGTGTATCTTTGTTTTAATGCATCTGGAAGACATACTACAAATTAGGATGACAGATGGGAAGAAGCACTATTGACTTTGGGCAATTCAGAGAGGGTTTCCAAGAGCCCATTAATTTTGTGTCCCAGAAGTTTAGTCGCCAGCTTGAAAATAATAAATTAACTATGCTAAAGTAATGAAAAATCCTTTGCTTTTCTGTAATGGGGAAAAGCACAAATAATAAACATCTATTTCTTAATACTTAACCTCATGATGGTTTAGACCCTTTTTAACTCCTAGCAGTTTATAAGTTATACCTCTACTCTGAAGTGGGAATCCATTGTAATTAAGGACATTTGGGAATTCTAAAGGACACTCTGAGGCTGGAATTATTCCAATTCCCATCATGATATGATGTTACTCAACTCTGAGAGAAGGAAAATAACATACTTTTTTGCATAAAATGTCTGTTCTGTATGTTGAGTCAACCAACTGCTTGTAGGAGCAGTATTCACTAGGGGTAAATTAAATGTAGTAAATGATCAAGGAATGGTGAATAGGGTGAGAGCTCCTAATTGGTGAAATGCTGGAAAAAATACTGCTTATTCTGCATGTAACATAAATAATGTCTCTTCTAAATAATCAGTGACTTCTAAAACATCACTTTATTCCCCAAAAATGTATTTATTGTTAAAACCCATGGATTACATGAATGTATCATTGAGGAAGTTGATCTGTGGGCCTTTAAGATATCTTACTTGAAATCTGAATCATACTCTGTAAAGGACAAATGTTTCATACCATTTATATTGAATAGAGGGTAAACCTTATTTCTGAAATCTGAAAAAGGCAGTTATACTTATCAAAAGGGAGATATGTTTTCGTGTTGCTCTTTGAAATTTTACCATATAATTTCTTCCTTTCAGATAGACAAGCCACAAAATTGCCAGCTGAACTTAAATTTTGTGAACAAATAAGTATAGAAAGAGCTCTTCTGGATTGTGTACAACTCTAGGCCCCCTAGTGGGACAGATCTAAAGAATTAAAGACTCCACCTCACCTTTGGGAAGAAGACGGGAAGTGTATGCCTCATGAAGCAATAATAGGACTTTGCAAAATAAAAGTACCAGTGTTCAGCTCCCTGAGGATCTCAATCTACCTGCAACTTATATAATCTCTGTTGTATCATTAAAACTATGTCTTCTCACACACAACAAAATCAAATATAACATTTTCATATGCCATCTTTCAGCTGTATGTGTGTACACATACACACATATCCATTCTTAGAAAAAGAACAATTGTAAAATGCAAAATGCTAAGAGAGTCCTCTGGTAGCGCCCAAGAAAGCTAGTCGAAAGGATAATGAGAAGGGAACAAAACCTAACTTCAGTCCAGTTTGCACAGGGCAAAAGCAAATGAAAATTCTAAGTTAATCTGAAGAAGTGGTTGGCTCTTTTCAACACTTACGGCCATCTGCTTGAAATCCAAAGAGAATGCCAAACCTATATTATGGTTTTATATATATCTTGAATCCAAATCTTCTCTAATGCCTGAGTGCCTTGAATCAAGAATGGTCATCTAATTTGGTTAGAGTACAGTCATAATTTCAAAACTGTTAAGTTTCAGTGATCCAAAACCCAGATTGCACTCTGGTCACAATTAAACCTGCACTCCAAAAATTCACGCTCTTTGATAAAATGTCAGTAGAAGCAACCAGAAATAAAAACTATTTTCCAACTTCCAAGCACCCCATCTGTCCCCATGTACTCTGACTTCCTCCTGTTAAAGCGCTTGAACTAGGCTGCTTCCTACCTGACGCCACTCATTCTACTTGTGCAGCAGATCCCAGTCTCTTTTCTTTTCAAAGATTTTGGTTGTTGCAATTATTCTCTCTCTTTCCTGAATCAATATTTTCTTCCTTTTTACTTTTTCCTCCCATTATACAAACATGTTATAACATTTCTTAACAGCAACAAAATCCCTCCCTCGAACCCCACATTGCTCTCTAGCCACTGCCCATTTCTTTGCTTGTTCTTCTAAAGAAGCATTTTCACAGATAACTGCTCTTTTCACTTTCTCACACTTCGCACCTTCCATGGTCTCCGTGACTTTATTCAATCAGCTTTCTTTCCCTCTACACCCCAATCCACTCTGGTGGGTGTCCCCCCATCTTGCCAATGATACTTGACACAGTGGATCACTCCACCCTTCTTGAAATACTTTCCTGATATGATGACCTTAACACCATATTTTCCTGGTTTTCCTTCTACTAAACTGACCACTATGTCCTAGTTTTTGCTGGAACTTCCTAATTTACCTGATCTCTAACTAGCAGAATAACCCAGGACTCAGTACTCTTACATCACCCCTATCTGGACTCACTTTCTAGATAACCTAATCTAGACCCATGACTTCAAATAGCATCTATAAGCCAATGACTTCCAAATGTGCATCCCTTTCCAGGGTCTCTGTCAGCTATGGATTCACATACATCATGGCCTTTTTGATACTCCAGGTAATATGTCTAAATTGGAACTCTGCATTTCCCCCCTGCCCTCCAAATTTGCCCTTCTCTCAATATTCTCCCCTTCATTAAATAAAACTACGATTCACAAAACTGTTCAGGATAATGAAAGAATAATCCTTGACATTTATCTTTTCGGGACAGCTATTCCCAACCCATCAGTAATTATTGTTGGTCCTGCCTTTAAATATACCCAAACCCACCACTGACTACCACTTCTACTCCTACCTCTCTAGTCTAAGCCATCATAACCTCTCACCCAGACAAGTCACCTGTCTCAAGAAGCCCCTACTGGGTTTTTACTCCTCCTGTTATTTTTAATTCCACAAATGTAAAAAGATGCATCAGATCATATCACTTCTCTGTTTAAGATACCATAATTTCTTGCCACTAGAATTAGAACACAATCCAAAGTCCCTGTCATGGCTAGGGAGCTCTGCATGATCTGACTTCTCTCTCTTTGACTTCATCCCTTCATCTTTTCCTAGTTTGTTCTTCTCTATCCATGGTAATCTGTTGCTTTTCCAGTGTTCTCAGGACAGAGAATTTTCCCTGGCCTGTTTCTCTGCCTGAACACTTATTTTCCAGATGTTCACGTGGCTCTCTTCATAGAGGTATCTGCTCAGTGCCACCTTCTCAGAGAACTCAGCTTTGGCCAAGTGGTCAGAAATCCCTGAGGTTTCAATTATTTACATGTGATACCTTGTTTAAATCACATGATCTTTCTGGTATTCATTTTACTCATTTTATTAGTTATCTATTGCTGCATAACAAATGGCATAGACTAAATGTTTGTCTCCCCCCAAACTCACATATTGATGTCCTAATCCCCAAGGCAATGGTATTAGGAAATGAGGTTTTGGGGAGGTAAGTAGGTCATGAGGGTATAACATAAATATATTCTCAATGACTTATTTGCGTATAACTTATTTCAAGTCTTTATAGTAAACCATGGAACTAATATATGTAAGATTGACAGAATAGCTCACTTGCAGATGAAAATGATTTAAAGGGAATTTCACAGGGCACACAAATTATTGTTGGAGTTATGAGCAGAATTACAAACATAAAATGTCATTCTCTGCCTTACCCACTTATTTATGTTTTGATTTCTTGATCCATAAACGGTGCCAAGTAGTATTTTTTAATGTATCCTCCAACAAAATTCTATATGTCAAGTTTAATTACTCTACATATTTGGAATCCTCACAGGAAAATAAATGTACTTCCAGTATTAAAAAAAATAATTAGCTTAGTCACAGATTTTAACTCATAAAGTTAAAATAATCATAAGCTTTAGAACACATATGAGATCTGAAATACTAGCTGGGGAATTAAACTAACTTTAGGAAATTAAAATATCATATATTTTCACATAGAAAAGTAGTTTATAGATGTTATTTTAAAAGAATGACCATTTCAGAGGAGATCCAAGATGGCGGAGTAGGTAAACACCGTGCCTGCTTCCTTCCATGAACACATTAAAATTACAACGAAATTACTGAACAATCACCCTGAAGAACCCTCTGAAGCCTGGCTGAACAGAAGTTTTATCACTAAGGATAAAGAAGCCACACTGAGTCTGGTAGGAGGGGCGGAGCAGAGGACATGCCCCACACCTGTGTGTGGCGGATGAGAATCAGGAGATATCTCAGCCATGGAGGTTCCCCCCGGAGGAGCGAGGGACCCCAGCCCCACACTGACCTCCCCAGCCCGGAGTACTGCTGCCAGGAAGAGGAGCCCTCACAACATTTGCCTGTGAAAAACAGTGAGGATTCCGACAGTCTAGGTGGGGTAGAAAGCTGTAGGAAACCCAGGTGTTCTCTTAAACAGCTCACACACAGGCTCATTCACTCACAGGCACTCACCTTGGGCTCCAGAGGCAGGACAGTGACTTGGCAGGTGTCAGAGGCCTACAGGGGACTTCAGACAAGCGCTGAGGTCAGTCGGCATTTTCCTTGTGAGGAAGTCCTCCTCCTGTGCAGCCAGAATCTGGCGCCATCTTTCCTGCGTTGAGCCAGCCCCCTACCCTTACGGCCAAGTCTGAATCTTATTGGCCTGGTGAGTTCCACTCACTCCACTCTGCTGACTTATGGAGACCCCGCCCCATCCAACTCCCTCAACACCTGAGGCACTTTCTCCTGAGCAGCCAGCCCTGCCCACATTTCACTCTTTCTTGGAAAACTATCAGAGTCCATGGGCCCCAGGTGGGTGGCAACTGGCCTCTGTGAGCTGTGCTGAGTAGCTCTAGGCTCAGCACTGTATTTACCCTTTCATACCACTCTATGTATTGAGAATACTTTTCTGCTTCAAGAGAAGAGAGGACCAGGAAGTGGGCTAGAGGAGGGTGATAAAGAAAAGCTTTAAATAGGTGTTAGCACTTAAGCATTAAATGATTAGATAGGTTAAGAAAATAGTGGGGGGAGGGTGCCTTGGACCTTCTGAAATGAAAGCAGGGTAAGCATCATCCACACTGGCATTTATCAATAAAGAATATGCTAATTATAAGGTTTTATGCAAAATCTAAAGGGATTTTCTTTCTTTAATTGTAGCTTTATCTTCCCTGGAATGCCATTGAGGACGTTCTAGGAAGGCCTTAGCATTTGATATTATTTGCCTTCAATTCTTTCTTTATAACTAGTTTAAAAGATACTAGTCAAAATATACAGTGAGAAAGAGTTCATCTCACAGAATTTAACTTGAATGTTGATTGTTTTACTTGCAAGTCTTAAGCAACCTGTGCACAGAAATCAGTCGTGAAGATCAAATATAGATCCACTTCAGCTTAATGAGAATTTTAGACTATTAACCCTTGTCTAGGAGCCACACAACAGAGCCGTGGAGTGTATAAGTGGATACTCACCTGAGATAGGTTTGTATTTATCCTGCTCTCCTATTCTTCAGCTAATACAGATCAGTGAAGCTGTGTATTGTAAACACACTGATGTAAAATTGGGCCAAATCTCTTACAGGGCTGTACAATTCTCTTATAGAGTCGTATGTGTGGATTCTGAGATTATTCCCTATCCTTTTTAGTGACAGTAATAAGGAAGAGCATCGACTATGGAGCTAGACCTCCAGCGTTTATAACTGTTTCTGGTGTTCACTATCTGTGTTTACTTGGCAAAGTTACTTACCATTTCTGTGCTTCCATTTTGATTTTTCTTCTTTTCATCTGTAAAAGGAAGACAATAACAGTGGGACATAGGAGGGAAGAGTCTAAACTGGGAGGTGGGAAACACCTTAAATTTGTTAATCTCATTCTTATTATATTTTGCATTCCACACATATGCTTAAAGTAACAGCTTCATGTATAGGTAGCCCGATGATCAATTTTGAGTTATGACATGTTTTCATTAATTTTTTATAGATATCCTTTTCCATTTTGTCCCCAAATAGTGCCAATGATATTTCAATGCATTGTTTTCTGTTAATTCTAAACTTGAGGTCAATCCTTTTTGTCTAATTGCTTTTGGTAATTTTCTAATGTAAGATTCACTTTCTTCGGCTCTTTGTTTAAATTAGAAATTAAGTTTTAGACTTTGGCATGTGTAAGGATCACTGAAATTACTTTAAAAATGTTAAAGGGCCGGCCGAGTGGCACATTGGTTAAGAGTTGGCTTGGGATGCCAGCTCTGAGCAGAAGGGCCCCAGTTCAGATCCCACATGAGGGCCAGTGACACTGCGCCCTCTACAGCTAAGATGGTGAACAACAGGTCAACCTGGAACTGGGCTGCTGTGAGTTGCCAGTGACGGCATAGGATGCAGTGGGCTGCTGTCAGCTACCATGAGTGGCCGGCAGCCAGCATGAGTGGCCATGAGCTGCCATGAGCGGCCGTCTACTGGCCAGTAAGCGACTGCCTCACCCAGGAAGAGCACAATGATAATACTAACATGCTCCAGTGAAACAACGTCCTCCATAACTAGACTAAAGAACAAAAGGACAGCAACTTGTCTCTTCCCCTTCTCAATTCCCCAATGCTGTTCCCCTCCCCCATTCCCCAATAAAATCTTTTTTTAAAAAAATGTTAAAAAAGGCAGATTTCTGATTCTCACCCTGATATTCTGAAGTGGACCTTAGAGGCTTAAGCAGCTCCTTGGGGAGTTCTGACATAGGTAGCCCATAAGCTACACTTTAAGAAACATTGATCTTGTCCATCGATAAATATGCTAAATAGCATTTTAGTTCTCATCTTCAAGAAGTACTATGAACACTATCTCCTCAGATTATGTAAATACTCCATAGTGATTTCTTCACAAACTCATGCAACCTTTAAAATGATACAATTGCCTGAAAAAAAAATTGGAATTGTTGCTTGGGGTTGGAGGTGGAAAAGGCAAACTTAAGTATAGATGTATATACAAGAATAAAAGGCCTATGTAGGCAGAGACTTTTATCTAAATTTCACTGCTGAATTCTTAGCACCTAGACCAGTGTCTAGATATGGTAGAACTTAATACATACAACCATGTTAAATACTATAGAAATCAATTATGGAAGCAAAAAGGAAAGATCTGAGGTTACTTTATTATAATGTTTGAGATCTTCAAGAGCCAAAGAAAATAAAAGCAAAATATAGAATGTGAACAACCAAGAAGTAGCAAGGTATTTAAAATTATGCTATCCTCTTACTATGGTATGGAAGAAATACATTTAAGGCTGAGTTCAAAGTAGAGGAAAGCCCCCACTGATTCCTCTAAGGAGATCATCACATACACATGAAAATAATCTCCTTATTACTAGCAGAAACAAATTACTGAAATGTACCTGAGAAAATTGAATTTCAAACTAGATCAGACTCTTCTGGGAAAACTCTTCTGAGTTCCAAATTAGTTTGTACTGTCAGTGTATTCTTTGTAAAAATCTTATGTCATCCTTCAAAGGTAACTTTCCAGTGGCCAAAACCACTGGAAAGTGTTCCCTTTTCACCTCATTTAATTTTTAAAGTGTATATTAGAGTGGAAGTCTTGTGAGGAAAGCCTATCTCTTAAGCAACTTTAAGCCTATAGGGGATAGAGATTTCATTTTATGGCAAAAAAAAAAAAATCTGACTCTGACATCATCCTCTGTTTAGAAATTAGTTTATGAACCAAACAATTGGCAATCTAAAAGAGTTCTCCACTAGTAACAACACTATAGACATTTGGTAGGATAAATGTAACCATTTAGAGACAACATCAGCTACCCACAAGGAGAGGACTCTGCCGTATGCAAATATCCTGGTAGAACACATGACGTATATAGCCCATTCCTACATTTTGATTGTGCTGTGTGTATTGTAAATGAATGTATTTTGCTCCAGTCCTTGTTCCTTTGACCTTTTGGAGTCTTAATGAGACTCCAAAAGCAGAAATCAAAAGCACAGTGTTCTGTTTTGGAAGCATTCAGAAAGCCATGCACTTTGGCTAAACTTAGTTGTAGCATTCAGGATTTCAAAACACATCTGTCCATCTTCCTAAGAGAAACATAGTCACTCACTTTTGATTTAAATAAATTGGTCAAATAATAGTTGCTTCTTCTTAGTTTACTCATGTAAAAAATAAAAATAAAAAGAGGGGTTCTGGGGAGGGCAATAACAAAACCTGACCCATGTAAGTAAGGCTTTTTAATGGCTACAACTCAGGCATACTCATTTTGCAGGACACCAAACAATGGAAACTTTTGTGTTCATTTAAAAAGATTCTGGCTCAGAAAACAAATTACAAAGAAAATCGAGGCAACAAAATTAGAAGCTGAAAACACTGAGAAGTACTCATGTTGAAAAACTATTGTCTGCTTTATCAAGAATTATATTTGGCACAAACTTCAGACAATAATTGAAATTTAGTAAGAAAAAGGAGAATTTTCCTGAAAGTAGTGTTTCGTCTCTTAAATAACACGGGACATATCATGTACCTTTAAGAATTCAAAGTTTGTTCGCTTAACCAAAAGCCTAGATTTTAAGGCTTATATTATTTATAGCACTTAGTCAGAAATCTTTTTCTACATAACATAATCTAAAAGAGCACACCAAGTCATGGAAATACAGTTCTTTGGCTCCACAAAATTAAGTTTTGACTATGAAAGATTGCAAGATAAGAGATTAGATATGATTTGCAAGTTTGAACCTAACTCAAGTGTCATCTAGCTTTCTGCATTGGGAAGCTAGAGTTTTAAAAGCAGCCTTTAAAAAAAACTATTGTGGCAAGAACACTTAACATGAGATCTGGTTTCTTAACAGATTTTTATGTGTGCAATAATACAGCATTGTTGATTATAAGTGCAAGGTTGTACAGCGATCTCTAGAATTTATTCATCTTCTCTTACTGAGACTTTATGTCCACCGATTAGCAACCCCCATTTCCTCTTCCCTCCAGGCCCTGGCAACCACCATTCCACTTTTTAATTCTATGAATTTGACTCTTTTAGATACCTCGTGTAAGCGAAATTGTGTAGTATTTGTCTTTCTGTTATTGGCTCATGTCGCTTAACCTAATGTCCTCAAGTTTCATCCAGGTTGTAGCATATTGCAGAATCTACTTCTCTTTTGAGACCTAATCGTGTTGCACTGTATGTGTATACCATATTTGCTCAAATAAAAAAATAAGTAAAAAGCAGTTTTCTCAGAATTTATAAAATTGTACATGAAGAGAAAAGCCAGGCTGGTGGCTGAGACAATGAAGGAGTCTGTGGACCTCAGTGCTGGCATTAGCCAGCAGCTATAGCCAGTCAGAATCCAGTGTGTAAGGAGGAGGGTGAAAGAAAATGGATTAGGAAAGTGGCCCCTACTTCTCCTCTCCTGACTATCGGCCCTCATGGATCTAACCTTATCCATGGGGTAGTGTCTATGGTTGGTCAGATCTGTGGGGCTCGGGGCGGCCAGTTAGATCAGTTGGTTAAGAGTGCTAGCTCTGAACAACAGCACGTTTGATTCCCACATGGTTCGATTCCCACATGGGCCAGTGGGCTGCGCCAGTAAGCTGTGATTGTGAACAACTGCTCAACCTGGAGCTGGGCTGCCTGAGCTGCCTGGAGCGCCCAGCGGCCAGCCAGTGACCCACTGCCTCAGCCAGGTGCAGTGAAATGATCATAATACCAACATGGGCCAGTGAGCGGCGTCCTCCACAACTAGACTGGGAACAATGCCTTGACTTGGTGGTGGTGAGGGCGCGGGGAACGAAAAAATCTGCAGGGCCCGGAGAAGTTCCAGGAAGAGAAGAGGAGTGTGGGAAGGAAGACAGCAGAGAGGAGCATGGAGCTCCCCCAGGGCCAGCCTCTCTCTTACCTGCATTGATGGGTTATGGTAGGATTACAGCGTTTCCGAATCCCCTCTGTTGCTCCCCCCAGCAAACATGAAATATATTTCCACTCAGCTACACAGAGCTCTGCTTCATCACACATAAATCTAAAGCTCCCACTGTCTATAATTTTAGCAATTAAAAAGAAGTTGACCATAATCGCGCATCATGTCCAATAAGAGGAGGAGCCAACATCAGACCAGGTCACGTGTTTTCCAAAACCATGTTGTCTCCGCCTGAGAACTGCAGAGCGTTCCGAGTGAACAACAGCAGTGGGAGTGTCGTGTGAGGAAGCCCTCGAAACAAAGTCTAAATAGAGCAAGCAGAACTCTTACAAGTATTTAAGGGCTTCCTGAATTACACTGTGTGTTAATAATCAAGCTCCGCAAGGGTGAGGAAATAGATAGATCTGATCTCTGAGTGCATAACAGGGGTTAGGATCAGAATGTAGTCACAGGAATGTTTATAGATACGAGCTGAAATTGAGTTCTAAGTGGTGTCTTCTGGCACAGCAGTTTTATTTCCAGAAATGTTCTCATTTCAAAGGCATCATTTCAGAAGTCAGCAAATTATGAGCAGAAATACGGAGAAAGGGCATCGGAGAACATTGCTGACTTCTTCCCCATCCCCCAAAACCACAAATCTTGAATGCAGTCAAATGTTTGCTTGTAAAACACAGATATAATATAATTGTGAGAGCCCAACTCAAAACCTTGGTGAGGTAAGTATTATTGTTTGGCACGTGTTCACAAAAGCAACAACGACATGTGGATAAGAACAGGGTGAGTTTGGAGAGATTGTCTAAGGCCATACATTTTAAAAGTTGGGGGCAGGTGTTGTCTGCCATCACTTCAAAATGGACACAGCTGAGCACAGCGGTTAAAACCAAGGGCTGCGGAGTCAGGCAGGCCTAGAGGCCCTTCTGTCACTCACAGCTTCCTGGGTATGAGACCAGGAGCAGTTAATTATATCTCTCTGAGGCTCAGTGTCATTATCTTAAAATGAAAATAAGAGAATCGCCTCACTGCATACTTGTGGGATGAAGCAGGACAAAGCCGTGCATCCTTGAGCCCAGCACCTGGCACATAGTAAGCGTTCAGTTCACGTGGGTTGGAGTCTTTCTTCAGCTGTTTCATTTTCAGCCAGATAAATGAGAAAAATACAGCAATGATCACTTTGGATCTGACAACCTATCCCTATATTCCACCTCTGAGTGTAGACACGTAAAGTATTTTGTGGGAGAACTTCATAGCCCCCCCTCCATGCCTCAATATCCTGATACAGAATTGATCTAAGTCTTTATCTGATCATCATCATTATCATTATCATCATCATCATCATTATCATCAAATGGTTCTTGCTTATCTTTTAGGATGACTGTTTCTGTAATTTTTTTCTTTTTTACGTAAATGTTTTCTTTAAAATGTGTATTAGCGCCCACTTCGGCAGCACATATACTAAAATTGAAACAATACAGGAAATATTAGCGTGACACCTGTTCAGCGATGACATGCAAATTCATAAAGCATTCCATATTTTTACAAAGAGAGGTCTGGATATGGAATGTAATGATGATTGCATGACAATATGAATGCATTTAATTGTCATTTAAAAATGATTAACATTTTAAAATATATGTTATGTGTATTTTACTAATGTATAAAAATTAGGGGAAAAATGTATGTTAATACTGCTTCATTAAGAGGACCCTGTGGC
>NW_017731995.1:746555-750723 GCF_001890085.2 Hipposideros armiger
AAGCCTGTTCTCTCTAGCCAAAGAAGTAACAAGATGAAAAACTTTTAGACAATGATCATTCCACTCTAGTCAAACACCACAGAAAAACTGACAAAGGCTATGTGGGGAACTTAGACTTATACCTTAAAGAGGCTGTAACAGGGGCCTCAAAACACCTGCCAGGGTGGTGTCAGAAAAGTCATACAGGGAGACAGGACTTTCATCCCTACCATTCAGTAATTAGTAGCTCCCACCTCCAATTGTATCAGTAGAAATCACATAGGGAGCTGAGTAGAGAGTCAGAACTTTTTCACAATCACCCAGAAATAATGAGGTTACACCCACTTTGATGTCAGTGGATACCACTTATATAGCCAAATTTTCACCCCTACCCAGCAGTAACAAAGAGCCCCACTTCCCACATCTCATATGTCAGTGAGGGTTGTATGGGGAACCTGAATTTCTACCACTACTTGGCAGTAATGAGGTAGTGCCCCTCCCTGTCCTCCTTCTGAATTGGTGTTAGAGGGAAAAGGCTTAAATAAGATCCAGAATTTCAGAACATAATAGGAAAAATGTCAGCGTTTCAATACAAATCACTAGTCATGCCAAGAACCAGCGGTCTCAAACTGAATGAAAAGATAATAGATGCCAACAACAATATGACAGATGTGTTAGAATTATCTGACAATAATTTTCAGACATCCGTGATAAAAATGCTTCAACATTCAATTATCAGCATGCTTAAAACAAATGAAAAAAAATGGAAAGTTTCATCAAAGAAGTAGCAGTATTCAGCAAAGAACTAAAACATTTAAATAGGTACCAAATAGAAATTTTAGAACTGAAAAATATAATAACGGAAATAAAAAGCTCAGTAATTGGCGAAACAGCAGGATAGAGAGAACAGGATAGAGAACTAGGAATTAGAAAATGAGATATTATGCAATCTGGAGAAAAGAGAAAACATATACTGAAAAGCAAGAACTGAGACTTGAAGATTTGCGGAACTATGAAAAAATACCTAATATTCATGTCTTCAGAGTCCAGGAGAAGGGCAAGAGATCAGAGCTGAAAAAGTACAAGAAGAAACAATGGATTACAACTTTACAAATTTGGCAAGAGATGTAAAACTATAGATTCTAGAGACTGAGTGAACCCCAAACAAGAAAAACCCAAAGAAACCCATGCCAGGAAACACCATAATTGGACTTCTGAAAACTAGACAAAGAAAAAAATCTTGAATGCAGCCAGAGAAAAATCATACCTTACCTATAGAGGAAAAACAATTTAAGTGATAGCAGATTTCTCATCAGGTACTACAGAAACCAGAGGACATGGCACCATATTTCTCAGGTCCTGAAAGAAAAGAATTCAACGCTAAATTTTATACCTAGTGAAAATAATCTTGGGAAATGAAAAAAAACCTCAACACATTCACATATGAAAGAAAAATGAGAGAATTTTTCTCTCAAAGACCTCTCCTAAAAGAATATAGGAGGCCCATTGTATTTCTATGTGCTAGCTACTGAAGATGTGGGTGGCAAAATTAAACATACAATATTACTTACAATTGTTTAAAAAATGAAATATTTAAATGTAAATCCAACAAAACATGTACAAGATTGGTCTGCTTAAACAACACACACTGATAAAAAAAATAAAAAATCTAATTAAATCAGACACATCATGCTCATAGATTAGAAGGCTCAACATAGTAAAGAGGCCAATTCTCCCCAAACTGATATACAGGTACAATGCAGTTTCTATCAAAACTCCAGCAAGGTTTTTTATAGATGTAGACAAGATTATTCTAAAATGCATTTGAAAAGGCAAAGGAACTAGAATAGCTAAAATATTTTTGAAAAAGAAAAAGAAAGTGGGAGAAATCCATCAACCCAATTTCAAGACCTATTATATGGCTACAGTAATAAAGGCTGCATAGTATTGCTACACAAATGGATACATAGATCAATGGGGGAAAAAAAGAGAACACAGAAATTGATGCATATAAATATGCCCAACCGATTTTTTGACAAAGATTCAAAAGCAATTTAATAGAGGATAGATAGATGGCCTTTCAACTTACTGCTGGAGCAATAAGACATCAATAGGCAATAAAACAAACCTTGACCTCGGTCACACAACTANGGCCGGCGAGCAACTGCCTCACCCGCGAAGAGCACAATGATAATATCAACATGGGCCAGTGAAGCGACATTCTCCACAACTAGACTAAAGAACAAAAAGGATAGCAACTTGTCTGTTCCCCTTCCCTGATTCCCCAACGCTGTTCCTCTCCCCTAATTCCCCCATAAAATCTTTAAAAAAAAAAAAAAGAGGACCTTGAGTTCTTAAAATACTGGTCCTTTGTCAACAATTTTACATATTTGAATGATCATAGGATGGCTAAATGGCTGACCCAGTGTCGCTCAGCAGAGCAGAGGCAAACACAGCATTCAAATTCTGAATATTGCAATCTGAAGACACTGAAGAAAGCAAGCTGGGTTTTGTTTATGCATGTATGCTGACTACATAACAGCTCAGAAGAATACCTATTTGTAGAATCACCTGTTATTACTGAATTTACCACTGCTGTATTTTTTTATACTTATGGAGAGACGCTGGACTGGAGATAGTAATCAAGCCATAATTATGCATCATGTTGATGCCCAGATAGCAATTTAAAATACCTTAAAGGTCCTTATGTTATTTATTTTTCGGTGCAGAAGTCACTAGAAAGATTTTCTAGGGACTAAAATTACTGGTTTCAACAAAGTGTATGTGAACATGAACATGAAAATAATTGACTCCAAGTGAGTATTCACAAGCCCTACTGCAGCTGTCATTCTTCTGCGATTTAACATTTCATCATGCAGCAAATATGGTGATGGGCAATTCTGAAAAACATACAACTGTTTTCCTTTTTCTTTTCTTGCAACCTGAAGATCACAGCCTCTTGGTGTCACTATCAAATTGATCTCTACCTGCTCCTACACCCTTAAATTCTACCTTCTCTCCTGTTAACAATGGATGAATTGTTCCTCTTTCTACCCATAACCCATTGCTCTCCTTCCCTTGATAGCTAAAACTAGTTGAAATTGTTATTTCAACTTCCTCCCCTCCTACGAGCCACTCAGTCCACTTCGGTCAGTTTGTCAGCACCTCCACCTTGCCCTGCCCAGTGATCACCTCTCAAAATTCAACTTTCTCAACATGCCAGCAGCATCAGACACAGTTATCACTCCTTTATTGACATGTTTTAGTTTTTGACATAATTTTCCTGCTTCTTCAGTGGCCTCTCCTTCCCACTCTCCTTGCTTGCTCCTTTTTCTCTTCCCAACTTCTAAATGTGAGGGCTCCCCAGGACTCAGGGTAGGGCTCCAATTCTCCCCCCGCCCCATCAACACTCTTCCATGTGGCTCTATCTAGTCCTGCATGTCAATACCACAGTTCTGCTAATGATCACACAATGTGTGTATCCTGCTCTTGCCTCCTCACTGAATCCCAGACTCATATCATGCAACGACTGACCCATCACCTCCATTGGATGTCTGTCTATGAGACACCAGCCCCATCACCCCTCCAGAGCCTGCGTTCTTTGTCTGACCTAGTGGCTAAGTCCAAAAACCCAGAAGTTACCTTTCCATCCTCTCTCCATCTCCCCTACAATAAATCTATCAGCAAGTCTTGTCAACTTATATGCCTCAAAACATTTCCTAAATCTAGACACTGTTGCTGCGTCCCCTGCTATAATCCTTGTATGTTATGATTAACTCTTACCTCAATGAGTGCACTAGCCTCCCCACCAGTCAGCTCACTTCTATCGTGCCTTCTCAGTGCTCCATGAGCAGCCAGACAGAGCTTTAAGAAACAGATCAGGTGATGTCATTCCTCTACTCAGAAGCTTCCAGGATCTAGGCCTCACATTTAGAATAAAATCCAAACCACCTTTCACCTCCTGGCCTGACTCTGGCCACCTTTCAGGTCTTATCTTCTGCCATCTTCTCCTCCCATTTCTCACTGCTCTAAGCAAAAATGTATTAGTCCCCAAACATGCCAATGTGTTCCCTGCCATAGGGCTATTTACTGATATGTGGCTGCTTTTTGATAAATATCTACTGAGCAAATGATTGTAAGCTGGGCTGCTTCCCTTCTCTGCTCTCACTATAATTTTCTGTTAATGTGT
>NW_017731995.1:752043-755435 GCF_001890085.2 Hipposideros armiger
GCCAGTATGAGGCAAGAGAAGCATGAAGGGAAGAATCCTAAATGATGATCCTTCTATCCTGTAGCAACAAACTGGGCTTTCTGAAATCTCATTGGGCTTGCAGACAAGATTATCTGCCAGGCTGTGTTTGATGTTTGTTTGATGATAAAATTAAAGTGGAACAATATGGAGTCACTCTTATGGGTCAATATGTGTATGAGTGGCATTGGCGCTATCAAGACAAGGCATCGCTTCCTCAAAGAGCAGGACAGGGAAGTCATACAAACACGGGTGGAAGGCATTCTTCAAGGATCCCGTGAAGCCATAACAAAGGCAATTGTTATCTGCAGCTAGAAAACAACAACTGCAGATGGGCAGAGTTTCAGTTTTAACCACAATAACAGAGATAAGGATTATTGGAGCAGGAAGAGAAAGCCAACTCTTAGGCAGTAAGACATAGCTACAAACACACAGAGAGAGGGACGTAGGCAGGCAGTTCTTACGTTTCTCTTCGTAAAGCCTTCCAGCCCTGTGCATATAGAACATACTGTGTGAGATCCAGAATATGTGTAAACACTCACGGTGCTAAGCCGAAGGAAACAGAGTTTTTGGCTCCCTCCCAAATCTTGTGCAAGAGCCCTTCTATCCTTTGGGAAACCACTTCCTCAGCCATTTTGCTTTCCTTTTGACTCTATCCCCTCCCCCCAAAAAAAGATTATATTTGGAGTTTTAAATATAAATAGAAGTAGTCACTTTGAGTTCAAATTCTTTTCCTGAAGCATGCCCGAACAGTAACAGTTTACCTATTTCTATGCTTGGCCCTATAAATTACATGTAGCGATTTCAAGAGAAAGATTGTTTTAATTAAAAAATAAAATAAAATAGATAAAGAAAAGCAGCTGTATTTTCCAAGTGGCTGTCATGGAGCCCAAAGTGTTTCTAAGGTAGTTGAATACTATTATGTGCGTCAGAGCACCAGGGGACCAGCTCTTCAGAGCAGTAACTCCTGCTGTTGATGAAAGATGCTGTCACACAGTAAAGGATGGTTCCCTTAATGGGAGATGATCAGTGTAGGGCCATGTGTTCAGGAGGCATCACCTAAGAAAAGGGTTGGGTGAAGTCTCACAGACTCCAGAGCACAGGTTCTCAGTCTTGGCTAGGGAGAGGCTGGGTCTGTGAACAGATTGCACAGCTTCTGTGAACTCTTGAAATTATATGCAAAATTATGGTTATTTGCATTTCTGGAGAGGGCCTCTATTGCTCTACTTATATTTCTCAGCAGGATACATAAGGTCTAAAGTTATGAAGGTCAGTGTGTCAGGGAACGTATATTAATTTGCACAAACTGCCATACATAACATTGTGCCACACATTGAGTGCATGTTGACAGGGTTGGTTCCTTCTGAGGGCTCTAGAGGGAGGACCTGTTCTAGGCCTCACCCCTGGGCTTGCCTATGGCTGTCTTCATATGAGAACACATATGGCGTGCTCTCTGTATGTGCATCTGTGTTCAGGTCTCTCTTTTTCGTAAGGACACCAGTCATATTGGATGAAGTCCCACCCGACTCGTGTGACCTCATCTTAGCTAATTGCATCTACAATGACCCTATTTCTGAATAAGTTCACATTCTGGGAGAGCTACGACTTCAACATATGGATTGGAGGGGGTGGGAAACAGTTCTAACCATAAGAAAAAGCACAGAAGTGAGCTGTAAGGTATCTCTTCTCCCATCCCAAATACACATCCCCCTGCTTCCAACCAGGAAAGACAGATAGTATCAATATACCTCCGGGAATGTTGTAACTTCTATAGCCTACATGAATATCATGATATGAATGCCAATCATAAAAAGTTAAGTAATGTAACCATGAAAAGCTCATAGGGGAGTGCCCAGCACATAGTACCTGTTAGATAAATATTTGCCATCATTTATACACATTCACTGGTATGCTCCTGTCTCACCATTTTCTCTTTTTCAAACATATCTGAACCAGAAATGTCCTGGATTCCCCTGTGATTTTCTCTCTCTTTCTCATTTGTGCTGTTCCAAATTACAGTTTTCTCAGGCGACAGAAGCATCTGATACCACATTGCCCCGAATTCAATAGGCACCTGTAACCCCAAGGATAGCCCTTTCTTTTTCACTCCATGTGTCACAAGGACCATGACCAGACCTGACCTGCGAAAGGAAAGGTCAATACAAGGTTGCGTACCCTTTCCCGACAGCCCTTTGTCTCCCATGACCAATGTCAAGTGCATATGTTGAAGCCTGCTTTTCTCTATTCCCCCTTTCTGACTCGGTAAGAGATAAAATTGATTCCATTTTAAAAAGTATATATTTTATCCACTTTTTCAGAGCATTTTGGCCTCTAAACACAGTTCCCATTCTTTTTATGGTTCCAAATGTATATGTTATTGTACCTGTCTATGGCGTTTATTGTAGTGTGAACATTTGTGCTCTTTCCTTGAAATGTATTTACTGTTTTCTACCTGCTGTTCTAGTTCAAGGGTGAATCATTGAAAAAACAACTTTTTTATTTTCTAAACAAAACTCTTTCCCTGTAAATTTTGATTCCTTCTATTTACATTTTCCTAGGTATATAATCTTGCACAAGACACCTCCTATAAGTTTCATTAAATAATAACAAGCATAGCAATTTAATTTCATTTGATAATTATTCAATTGCCACCACATCTTGGGCACTGTGCTTGTCACCAAAGATAGAAATAAAATTAAACAAAGCAAGGCTACAGTTGCCTAGCAAAGAGGGAATGATAAAGAAGGGAACCAATAGCGATCAGGAACTGGAAGTCATCATATCACATGTGAAGATACATGTTGTATCAATATCAACCTGTGAGAAAATACAGGACTAAAGGACAAAAAAGACTTATACAGATTGCACTTCTGTGGAGAGGCAAAATCTAACTGCACATTTAGAGCCCTTTCTACTTTATTACACTGCCTTATTCATTCTACAAATATTATTGCAAATCTACTATTAACACTAGACAGACTTAAGGCACTATAAATAAAATAATTAAAATACAGCCATAATCACAACACACATAAACCTTAGAGTCCAATTAAGGAGGCACATGAATCAAATAATCAGTCAAGTTTATTTAAAAATCTCTATTTTAAAATACATGCTAGGAAGAAGAGAAATGTATGCTTCTAAGAGAGCATCTAACAGTCAATTGATTTAGGTCCAAAGGAAAGTCAGGGATGGTTCCCAGTGGAAGGCATATTGAGCTAAAATCTAAAGAACAAAGGGGCTTTTAAGAAGCCAAGAGTTATTACCACTTCTGGGAAGATGAAGTAGACATTTTATCCTGTTGTTTATGCTAAGTACAACTAAAATTCCTGGATATTATATATTAAACAAACATCAGAAGACTCTGAAAGGTA
>NW_017731995.1:757590-759976 GCF_001890085.2 Hipposideros armiger
CATCAATAGGCAATAAAACAAACCTTGACCTCGGTCACACAACTAACACAAAATTAACTCAGAACAGATCAAAGACCTAAAAGTAGAATGTGAAACTAAAAAACTCTTAGAAAAAAATATTTAAAAATCTTCAGGATCTCAGACTAGACACAGTTGTTAGCCTTGATACCAAAAGCATGATCCATAAGAGGAAAAATTAATGAATTGGACTTCGTTGAAAATAAAACTGTTACTGTGCAAGAGACTCTATTAAGAAGATGAAAAGACAAACTATAGAGTGGGAAAATCAAACCATGTATCCAACAAAGTATCTAGAATATATAAAGAACTCTCAAAACACCAGGACAAAATGAA
This sequence comes from Hipposideros armiger, assembly GCF_001890085.2. Lineage (NCBI taxonomy): Eukaryota > Metazoa > Chordata > Mammalia > Chiroptera > Hipposideridae > Hipposideros > Hipposideros armiger. The sequence continues at coordinate 757,945 of NW_017731995.1, forward strand.
ACAATCCAATTGAAACATGGGCGAAAGACATAAAGAAACATTTTACAGAAGACATACAGATGGCAAAAATCACATGAAAGGTTATCCAACATCATTAGCCATTAGGAAAAATGCAAACTGAACCCACAATGAGATATTACCACAGGCCTACCAGAATGAATAAAATAAAAATTAGTGACAAAACCAAACTCTGGTGAAGACGCAGAGAAGCTGGACTGCTGATACATTACTGGTGGTAATGAAGAACAGTACAGCCATTCTGAAAACAGTTTGGCAGGTTTATCTAAAAAACACTTAACATGCAACCACTGTGCAACTCAGCAATTATACTTCTGGGCAGTTATCCCAGAGAAATGAAGATTTATATTCACACAAAAATATGTACCAGGATGCTTATAACAGCTCTATTCATACTAGTACAAAACTCTGGAAACATCCAGATTTCCTTCAGATTAAATAAACTGTAGTACATATATATATATATATATATATATATATATATATATATATATAGTGTATATATGTCTCAAACTATTGATACATAGAACAACCTCGATGAATCTCCAGAGAATTATACTGAGTGAAAAAAATCAACCCCAATAGATTACATATTTGATGATTCCATTGATATAACATTCTTAAAATGACAAATTATAGAAATAGAGAACAGTTTAGTGGTTGCCAGAGGTTAGTAGGGGATGCGGGGTGGTCACTGGAGGGAAGAGAGCCTGGTTACAAAAGAGCAATACCTGAAATCCTTGTGGCGATGAAATGTTCCTGAATATGATACTCAACTGTAGTTTTGCAAGACGTTACCACTGGGAAACTGGATAAAGGATACCCAGAATATGTCTGTCTTGTTTCTTACACCTGCATGTGAAACTAAAATTATCTCAAAATAAAAAGCTTAATTTAATAAAAGACAAAGGGTGATAGATACAGGTTACTCCAAACATAGGAAACGGCTTATGAAAATACCCTGGCAGGAGAAACTATTGCATCACTGATAAACCACAGAAAGCCAGTGAGAGGGTGGCCGGTTAGCTCAGTTGGTTAGAGCATCATGCTGATANAGAGTAGATCTCATGTTAAGTGTTCTTACCACAATAAAAAAGTTTCCACTCTCAGTTTACATTAGATAAACTTACTAAGATATAGCACATCTAAACCTCACGTTTCTGTTGGGGGGCGGGGGTTGCTGCTTTTGGGATTGAGCAGATTACGGCTGGAGGCTACTAATTTGCATTTGTACTAGCATCATACTCATCTTTTGATCTGATCAGGTCTCACCGCTGTTTCCTGCCTGTGTCCCAGTCTCATTTTCTCTATCATTCTTCTGCAATCCAGCACTCTTCTGTCATCCAAAATACCAAATGCTTCACATATTCATCCCATAAATATTAACTGAACTCTCACTTGATCCCATTATTATGTTGTCTCTGGTCATATAAAATTTATAGCCATAGATTGACCTGTGCCTATATTACATAATTCCCTTAAGTTCCTTGAAAGAAAATTGCTATATTAATCTAAATATTTTATAACCTTTAACTTTTTCTAAGTGTTCTCCAAGGTTCCACCTGAACTTCCTCACCTAACCTCTATTTTCCTATCTTTTAATTTCCCACTGCATTTTCACTGCATGCTGTAAAGCCTCAGTAAATGATATTGACTGCTATTTCCCATTATGACCTTTGCCTACATTCTTCAATTTTGCATCTTCTAAACTATTTTCTACCTCGAATTCAAAAGCCAACCCGAATTCTGATTGACCTAGGAAGAATAAGTGGCAGAGCCAGGTATTTAAAGATTTTGGGGGGTGGAGGGGGAAAAAACCCAATGCCCCTACTACGAGCACCGTGTGTGTGTGTGTGTGTGTGTGTGTGTGTGTGTGTGTGTGTGTGTGTGTGTGTAATACTGAGAGAGATGACAAAACGAGGAAGACCGGGCATGGTCCTCAGGGCCTTACATCTAGTGGGTGGATGTAGCGTAAGTGCACTATGAGTAGAATACTATGGCCTAAGGAAAATCA
>NW_017731995.1:762857-763714 GCF_001890085.2 Hipposideros armiger
GTGATTTTTGGCTCAGTGAAACTTGTGCCGGACTTCTCATCTAAAGAACTTTAAGATCATAATTTTGCAGTTTATAATAGTAAGAGATTTTAAGATAAAACTTCTGTTATTTTGAGACACTACGTTTGTGGTCATTTTTTATAGCAATAATAGAAAACTAATATCTCTCCCTAAAGGACCTCAGGCCACAGGGGGCAAGTGGTAGTTGATGCTGTTTGGTGACACTTTTTCAGACAAACATATTATATGATAAAAAGGGTCAAGAGCAGGAATTCTACTTGGTATCAAGTAGGGTGCACAAGGATAAAAGACGAGTTGCAATCCGCTGAAATGCATTACTCTACGACAAAGATCTTCCAAAGGTTCATCTGGTGGCCAGGTTATTTTTAGTAAAATATGATTAAAACAAAGTGTAATAAAAGCAAGGTACAGAACATGAGTTTGAGGAAAACTTTCCTGTATCCCACCCCCACCTGAAACCCTATCATGAAATTTGATAAATGCCACACTCTTGTAATATATTGTTTAAAATTATATAAGAAATACCCAACACTCTCTTCCCCCATCATAATTCCATATTCTTCCTAAAATACTTTCAGAATCTCCTTAATAATTTTCTCAGGGATGTCTCCTGAAATTGTTTACCACAAAAGGATGATTTCAAAGATTTATGATGTGTAAAAAATGTTCAAGGCACACAAAATTAGCCTCATTCGGTAGTGGGTTCACTTGTCTCTTAAATACTCAAGTGAATGCTATTCGTTCATTGTGAAACACTTCACGGTCCCAGCCTCCCGAGTCTGCATATTAAAGCACAGTTTCAAACACATTAGTCCTTATGAAACAGGAACTCAGAA
>NW_017731995.1:766929-767751 GCF_001890085.2 Hipposideros armiger
TTTTTTATCTAGTTTATTCCTTATAATGGCCAAAAAAAAAATCAGAGACTGAATTGTCTTTTGATCATACACAATACAATTAACTGCTGGGTTGATGCCAGCTATAACTGTTTTGCAGTTCATTTGGAAAGCTGTAAAAAAGAAAACAAACAAACAATTTTCTATGTCACTTAATTGAAAAATACTTTAAACTGACTATTAAGATAAGCCTTTAGCCAACCATTGGATTTGACTTGGAGTAAATCATCAATTAATAAAACATGAAAAAAGTTAGAGGCAAGTAAGTTAAAATTGGAAAACAGGATAATACAGGTAATCTATTTTAGGAGAAAATAAAAATTTTAGTTATTAGCCATTTAGTCAATAATATTAATTTGCATTTCTTATTGTGTGGAATACTCTTACTTTTAGATTTCAGGGATTTTAATGGCTTAGCTTGTATGATTTGGCTTTTAGAATTCCTTGGCAGAATGTAAACACATTTCAACCTGACAGCTGCTCTAATATCCTCAAACACTGGTATCAAAACACTTCTATATTGAGACTCATCACCATCGGGATAATTAGAAAGTAGTTGATTGTGCGGAGAATTCCACATGCCAAACACGTGCAATGAAACCTTTTACTTTTTTCAAGCAAATAAAAGAATTTTCAAAGGTAGCAATCATTCATCACTTAAAAGAAAATATTTTTAGGTGATAATTGAAAAACAGCAAGTTATCTCAAAAGGATTTTAACCTATTTAAGAGAATTCTAGGGCTGGCCGAGTGGCACATTGGTTAAGAGTTGGCTTGGGACGCCAGCTCTGAGCAGCAGGGCCCC
>NW_017731995.1:777361-781057 GCF_001890085.2 Hipposideros armiger
GTTTCTACCTTGAGTTCTTATTCTCTTCCCTAAACTTCTACACCATCTCCAGCCTGGTGACTGGGGATGCTGGAAACCGGCTTTCTTTTGGTGGGTCTCAAACTGGAACCAACAACTTACAGATAGACCTTAAGGATGGAGGTGTGCCAGTTGACTCTTGAGTATCATCCATTATTTTGCTCCACCCTTTTGACTGGAAGCAAGAACTGAACATGCATGGAAGCCTGACCCTCAGGCCTGTACTCCTAGAGTCACCCTCTGTGGTTGTACCAGTCCCGTTGACCTTGGAATTCATGCCTCACCCAGGCATTGCATGTCAGCCTTGCTCTCCTGCTTCATAAGTCCCACCTTAGCTACAATGCAAGTGGGAAGCACTCCTTGAAGCCTGGAAGAAAATCTTCATTTCTTCTCCTGTATCTATGAGAGAATTCCCTCAAAATGGACCAAACAATGGGACCATTTACATATGTATGTAAATTATATAAATTTTGGACCTAGAAAACAGGTTATTAGTCAGGATTATACTTTTTTAACCTTTGGAGGTTGTTATGAGAACAAGGGTAAAACTCTCTAGTTATAATTTATAACCAACTATTAGGATTAAATTAATGGGATTTATTATTGTCATTGTTCTTCACTATCAACATTTTGTAGACAGGTGAAAATAGAATCGGAACGGACTGTTTCAGAATTCCAAAAAGATGAATGAACACAAGAAAATAAGAGGGAATATTCAATTACCAATTTGAAAATTTTAAACCTCAATTTCTAGGGAAAATGCTTTCTTTAACCATATTCTGATATACAAATTACAGTTTTACCTTTATGAATGCCATCCATGGTAAATTTTGCTTTCATATCTTTTTTAACTAGAAGGTCATCATTACTAGAGGCTCCATGCAGAGGCATAACATTATGACTCATTTTGTTTTTGAATAATCATACAGAGACATTGCAATAAATTTTGCTGCGGTTTTCAAATAGACGTTTTAAAAGCTTACTCAAAAAATAGGGTGTTTCTTTCCTCTATTTTCCCAGTCCTTGGTGATTTACTCAATGCCCATTTATGAATTTTTGCCATAGCAATAGCTTTTTGAACAGCTTCTCAGCTTTCAAAAGGTAAAAACGGATTAATTACCACCCCCACACCTCAATTTGCATCCAATAAGTAATCTGCCAATGGGATGTCAGAAATATGTACAGGAAAATCCTGACATTTCTGACAGCTGGTGAGGGAAGGTAATTGGAACTAATATTATCTTCCTGGAGTCGGGATCATTTGGATTCATATATTTAATTAGTGCTGTGATCACTGAGGTTGTATCCCCATAGCCAGCCATAGCTATAGCCCTTTTTCAGAATTTTTTTTTAATCTGTGCAAAATGAGTTAATCACTCCAGTTCCAGACTTAATGGACAGATAACACTACTTCAGGAACTTCCTTTTAATTTGCAGTTAAATCATAGCCTGTAGGACTAACTTAGTAGAAAACATGCTAAACATTTATGGGTCCAGAATGACTGAACTTTAAAAGACCAGGAAAAGGTTTTCTAGGGGTAGGAGGCATGAAAGTCCAGCTAGTCTTTATACTTTAAAAAAATGACTTTACTGTTATTATGTGAAGTAATAACGTGTAGAAAATGAAATTAATCAGATAAAGCATGATAGTATAATATCGAATATAAATATATTAACATAAATGCTAATTATCTCCCCCTCCCCTAAGTCGTATTGAAGTAATGGTACAATAAATTAACTTTTATACTGTTCACTTGTACAAACTCTGATCTGAATGATCAGTTAAGGGAATCTTATTAACTAATCCAAAAAGGGATTAAAATCAGAGCTCCATAGTAACAGATTTTATATAAATGGAGCCGAGAACTTCAGACATCAAAAAATCTAAACCTTTTCTTAAAAGGAAGATGGATAACCTACCTCTGAGCAGAATAGGAAAAAAGTAGATATGCTTACATAAATAAATTAAGCCTTAAATAAGGAGTCTGATGAGACTACATTTAATAAAGGAGAAGTATACTTTCCTGTGACTCAGTAATTGTAAATTGCTACCAGGTAAGTCTATTGCTTTCCTAACTGCTCTCCTGAGGGCCTAACAATATAAGGAATGACTTTCTAGTGGCCATAGAAATAAGTAATCATGGGCAATAATGAATGACCTCAGTGGGTGAAACCAATTTTTTCCCCAGTCATTCACTGTGACTACAGCTGCCCTGGGAGATGACAGGATGACTTCCGTATGGCTCACATATGCAGTGCTAATATAAGATATTAAGGTCATTCAGGATCAAGCACCCACAATGCCTTGGGTATTTTATCTCCTAATAGGAAATTCAAGACCTTTTCAGCTAACAGATGAATCCTAGGGAAGGATTAATTTAAATTATTAAAGTCTTTTTTTTCCTGGTGTTTTTAAAGAAAGCTTTCCTCAGTGGATTGAATGAACTGGATGTTGTATTCAGCCCTAATTCTGTTATTTCAATTACGAAAACTAGTGGCTTTTTCCTCTGTCCACTATGTGAAGGTGCCTAAGACTTTTATTCTATAGGGCTCTTTATTTAAACTAAGAATTTTGAAATTCAGTGTAAAATACATATATGTATATATAAACATGTGGGGCCAATTTTTTCAGTGGTCTCAATTATATTTTATATGTTAGTTTTGCATCTACCACTGACAGCTAAAATTACAACAGTTAATTATGAGTCTAGCGCAACACAATAAAATGGCAAGTGATCGTTTAATACCTTTATTTTTATAATAAAAAATAACTGTTTGTATAACAAGAAGGCACACCATAGTTGTTGGCCTATAAATTATCTTGATCTAGAAAGCAACAGTACGTGTATATGAAACAAAACATTGATATTGAGTTACAATCAATTGATGTCTTCATGTAACAGGGAGAAAAATGTCATAATAGCTAAAAACTTTTGAAGCATTATTACTATGCTCCTAGCACTGTTCTATGCTCTTACGCTGTATTAATGTACTTCATCCTCACAAACATCCAACTATTATAAATTAAGTTTAAGGAAAGTAAGACACAGAAAAATTATGTAACTTTTCAGGGTCACACAGCCAAGAAGTTGTAAAAGCAAGATTTAAATATAGACTTTCTGAATCCAGACACCATGCTTTATTCATTCATGCATTCATTGATTCATCCATCCATTTATGCATCTATACATGTATGTACATCTTTATATTGCATTATAATTTACATGTAGTGAAATTCACAGATGTTGGTTCACAGTTCGATGAGTATTGAAAAGTGAGTACATCTGGGCAACTACCTGTCCAATCAAGATAAGAAACATTTCCTTCACCCCAGGTATACTTTCATCCCACCAGCCCACTGCCAGCGGCAATTACTATTCTAATTTCAAACACCATAGATTAGTCCTGCATGTTTGTAATCTTCATATAAATGGAGTGTTATAACATGTACTATTTTAATTCTGGCTTCTGTCACTCAACATAATGTTTGTGAGATCCATCATGTTGTAGCTCCTTTTTCTTTTATTGCTGAGTAGTATTCTGTTGTAGGGTTTAACCTCATTTTGTCCATTTGCTTGTTTTGTATTGCTGGGGAGTATTTTATTATCTTCTTATACCTCAGTCTGCTTGTTGATGAACATTTAGGTTGTTTTCAGGTTTTTATTGTTACGAAGAAAG
>NW_017731995.1:787297-793573 GCF_001890085.2 Hipposideros armiger
AAAATGTTTTCTATCGTTACTCCTTTTGCCAATGTTTTGTCCCTGAGAAGATGGAAGTTTTGTAGAGATCATGGTTTTCAATAAAGGATGAGTAAATGGGCACATGTCTCATTAGGGAGACCACTTCCTGGACGGTGTAGGTGCCTGACTACTGCACTGCACACCTGAAGCTGAAGCTGAATAATATTGAATGTCATCTATAATGCAATATATAGTCACAAGATGTGGAGTACAGCATAGGGAATAGTGTCAATGGAACTGTAACAGCTATATACGATGTCAGAGGGGTAATAGATTGGGGCAGGGAGGTTATCACTTTGTGAGGAGTGAAATGTCTAACTATTACATTGTTTTGTACACCTGAAACTTAAAAAGAAAAAAAAAAGAGTAGGGTCATCTTCCTAATCATCTTCATCCTTCAGCCAATGTTAGTTATGTGTCAGACACGTTTTCATAGATATATCCTAATTTGATCCTGTCCATGACCTTAAGAGCTGAGCATAATTGTTATCCCAATCTCACATTTAATGTACAAGTGAGAGAAAGGATACTCGATGGTGGTACTGTCCTAGGAGGTGAAAGAGGCTTGGCTGGGGCTTGGCTGCCATCAGAGGAAAGAAACCTTTTCTACTGAAGCAAGAGGGAAGAAAAGAAACTGTGTGATGATGTGGTAAGTGACGAGGGCTAGAGAATAGGATTCGAGGGAGTTCCTCTCTGATCACTTCAATTTCTCTTTGAAGTAAGAGGCAATTTCATCTGCTTAGAGTGATGGGGTAGGAGAGAGGGCAAGAGGCGTGGGAGCGAAGAGCTGGCTGAGTGTACTGAGCAGAGAAATGTTGTAGGATTGGCGGGCAGAGCTGGAGGTCCATTTGCATTTGGTGATCGTGTTGTGTACCCTTCTCAATGGATTCAGATGCTTGCATAGGTGAGTAGAGCTGATTCACAGTTGGGGCATCAAAGGCTCTGTCTTTTGCTAGCTCTAAGATCTTGGGTGAGTTATTTACCCTCTACAAATCCTCATTTCTTTTTTTTTTTTTTAAGATTTTTTTAATTTTATTGGGGAGTTGGGGGGATGGGAACAGTGCTGGGGAATTGGGGGAAAGGGAACAGACAAGGTGCTGTCATTTTGTTCTTCAGTCTAGTTGTGGAGGACGTTGCTTCACTGGCCCAAGTTGGCACCATCATTGCGCTCTTCCCGGGCGAGGCGCATCAGTCGCCCGCTTCTGGAAGGCCGCTCATTGCAGCTGCTGGCCGCTCACGCTGGCTGCTGGCTACACATGGTAGCCATGGCAACCCACTGCAGCAGGGGCTGCAGCCTACACCGTCACCGCGACTCACGGCATCCCAGCTCCAGGTTGAGCTGTTGTTCAGCATCTTAGCTGTGGAGGGCAGTGTCACTGGCCCTCATATGTGGGATTCAAACTGGGGCCCTCTGGCGTCCCAAGCCAGTTCTTAACGATCGCGCCACTCGGCCGGCCCCTTCATTTCTTTATTTGCAAAACTGGGGGGAATAAATCCCATACCTATAAGATTATTTTGAGGGTAAAATACAATGAGGTTAAATTTCAAAAAACACATGATCATTGGCATGTACCAAGGCTCAAATTTTAGAATAGCTGTTATTGTTATTGTGATCACTATTGTTCTATCTAGGTATGAAGCTAAACTATATCTGAAATGCAGTAGATATCTGAAAATACTGGTTTATTGAAAGTCACACAGAATAAATAATGAACAAGCCACAACTTATCATGACAGCAACACCTCTAGAGAATGATCAGGAGCACCATACTTATGAATCTTAAAAATAAAGTTTTATAAAGGAGGCCAATTCCTATCAGTGCCTATCTCAAGGAACCCAGAAATTATATGCACTCAAATCATGATGAAAATAAGACTACATGATTATGTTTTCTCTTTGAATTTCATAATAGCTATTGGAATGCATTTGTTGAGTATGTCAGCATATGTTTCTTCAAAGGGGTAGTTTCAAAGAAAAAAAATCTGACAGTATTTCATGTTGGTGTATTTTTCATATATTTATAAATAATTAATAGTGTTATCACTTTCTTTTTGTTGTCACACATTCAGGATGAGTTTGGCATGTACAGACATGAAAGTCTTTGCCCGAGGGGCATTATTTAAGCCAACCCCCTACGATCCTGAGTACCATCCACTTCACAGACTTCCTTTCAATGTTCAATGTCCTTCATTTCTGTATCCAAGCAGTATATTTTGTGGCATTTTCCACTAGAGCCAAATATGTCTCCTTTTCTTTCTATGAGACAAGAGTACTGAATTTCAATGAGATAACCTTTATCATTCAATTAATTGTTTCGCTGTTCCAACTATTACTATATAAAACATTTTAAAGTTGCACAATTAACAGCCATCTGGAGAGAGAAAGAACAACTAGTAAATTCTTATATTATCCTCAGTTTAAGTGTCACATATTTCTTGTTTACTTGGGTAGCAAATTATGCCTCAAAGACAGGTGAAAACATAAAACTATGTTTTAATTTCATGAGCATATCTGCATTTTGTGGTTTTCACTGCCTGTGTCATGTTCAGCCACACTCAGCCAACTTGAAAATAGCTGAAACATAATATTATAAAATATGATTTTTTTAAATTAACATTTATTCATTGTAATTGAAGTATACGCATGTTTCTATACTCCCCTTTGACTCTGGCAAAATTATGAGATCCATTTTGGCAGAAAAAGGCATCCATGTTCTCCACTTAGAGTACTTTTCCCACTCTCTCCATCCTGCTCTACAAGCTGTCACACAGTTTCTACAGGAGAAAGAAAACCTAGTCTCCAAAACTCATGTAACATATCTTTTTGTTTGTTTGAACCACAAACTCACAGTTTAAGTAGAGAATGTCTAAAATGTAGCCAAACAGCTATAACATTAAGGAAAAATTCCCTAAGAGATGCTCAAGACAATTTTATCTCAAGCCCTGAGAAAGTATGCACTCCCTTCCTAGTAGTAGAGACCCATTGTGCACCAAAGGTTTTGAAACCTGTGTGTGGTGTGTGTGTGTGTGTGTGTGTGTGTGTGTGTGTGTGTGTGTGTGTGTGTGATCTCCCACCTCCTTTCTTGTTCCATTCTCTTTTCCAGCATCTCTTAGGTAGGACTAGCGACACTTCTCACCGGGAGGCTGTGAGTCATCCCACGACCTATGGTAACCCTGCCTGAAGCAAGAGATAGCCACGAGATTTTCCCTTTAATATCCCTGCCTTATAAACGTACACATCACAAACCGAGTATAATTACCAGACAAAACAGAGTAATTGTCACTCTCTCAGGCCCAATCATGATTGTAAGTAACATAATTACAATTAATCAGACTGGTTTTGCCTGCTGCCAGCCTTGTAAGTCTTTCTTTTCAGCCATAGTTTCTACCTTGAGTTCTTATTCTCTTCCCTAAACTTCTACACCATCTCCAGCCTGGTGACTGGGGATGCTGGAAACCGGCTTTCTTTTGGTGGGNAAAAAAAAAAAAAAAGAGTTCGGAAACAACTTAAGCTCCAATGAATTTGCTTTGGACATAATTACAGGAAGACAGGTCGGAAATGTGTTTGTAGATAGCAAGCAAAGAGGAAAGAAACCACATTTCACCCTGTCTGGAGAAAGACTGAACTGGAAGAAGATGGCTAGTCTGGATCATGGAAAATGGACGCTGAAAGAGACAGAAGTTGGCAGAGTTTATGCGATGCTGTGAAGGGGAAAGAGATCCAACTAGTTACCCACTGTTGGAGGTGAAGAGGATTCACTGGGGCTATCATGGCTTGGATGAAATATCTCTTATAAGGACCATCGTACTCTAAGCAACCAGTCAAAGTTTACCATCACTGCAACCTGAAAATGGTTCAGGCAAGAATACTAGATGTATGATAAATCATGGGTGGAATGTTTACTGAGGAGCAAAGTATGGTCTTAAAGCATCTCTCCACAAATGGCTCATGAGTTCCAAGGGGGAAATAGCATCTGTCCAGCAGAGAAACAAAGTAACACCTTGACCAGGTGATAAAAATTAATATCACCAATGAGGGACCTCCGCATCTGATATCTTTAGAAGGACACTATTGCTAGTAGTGGCATGGAATTCATACCAGACACACATAACCTGAAATCAATCGTGAGGAACAATCAGATATACCCCAGATGAGAAATATTCTCAAAAAATATGGAAGGAAGGAAGGAAGGAAGGAAGGAAGGAAAGGAGGGAGGGAAAGAGGGAGGGAGGGAAGGAGAAGAGAAAAACTGGCTTGTATTCATATAAAATGTCAATGTCATGAAAGACAAACAAAGACTAAAGAACTGTTCCAGGTTAACAGAGACTAAAAAAAAAACATGACAATTAAATGCAATATGTGATTCTTCATTGAAGGAGGAAAAAAACAGTATAAAGTTTATTATTGGATAAATGACAAAAATGAAAAATAGTACATTATTGGGTAAAAAGTGTATGATTGGGTAAATGACAAGAATGGAATGTGAATAGTAAAGTTGTGTATCAATGGTAAATGTCTTGTAGTTGATAACTGTATTAAAGATTATGTAAGGGAATATCCTTGTTCTTAGGAAATAGACACTGAAGTATTAAGGAACACTTCATGATGTATGTAACCTAATCTCAAGTGGTTTGGAAAACATTTTATATGCATATGTATGTGTGTGTATAGTGAGAAAGAGAATAATAAAAACAAATAGCAAGAGGGTAAAAACGAAAACAAAAAAACGACCACCCTCTAATGTGTTTTGTAAATGAAGATACTCATTTCCTCTTTACAAAGTTCTCTTGTCTATGTCCTGCCTGACACCAGGGAGGTGACAGGCTGGAGAGAGAACATGAACACTGTGGTTTTTAAAATTTAGGTGCTTTCTTGCTGGTTTATAGATCAGCAGGTGTTGAATTTAGTTTTTGTCAGTCAGTTCACCTGAGTTCACTCAAACTGGGTTTCTCTGTATGCAGAGCTGAGAACAAAACCTTCTATCANATGACAATTAAATGCAATATGTGATTCTTCATTGAAGGAGGAAAAAAACAGTATAAAGTTTATTATTGGATAAATGACAAAAATGAAAAATAGTACATTATTGGGTAAAAAGTGTATGATTGGGTAAATGACAAGAATGGAATGTGAATAGTAAAGTTGTGTATCAATGGTAAATGTCTTGTAGTTGATAACTGTATTAAAGATTATGTAAGGGAATATCCTTGTTCTTAGGAAATAGACACTGAAGTATTAAGGAACACTTCATGATGTATGTAACCTAATCTCAAGTGGTTTGGAAAACATTTTATATGCATATGTATGTGTGTGTATAGTGAGAAAGAGAATAATAAAAACAAATAGCAAGAGGGTAAAAACGAAAACAAAAAAACGACCACCCTCTAATGTGTTTTGTAAATGAAGATACTCATTTCCTCTTTACAAAGTTCTCTTGTCTATGTCCTGCCTGACACCAGGGAGGTGACAGGCTGGAGAGAGAACATGAACACTGTGGTTTTTAAAATTTAGGTGCTTTCTTGCTGGTTTATAGATCAGCAGGTGTTGAATTTAGTTTTTGTCAGTCAGTTCACCTGAGTTCACTCAAACTGGGTTTCTCTGTATGCAGAGCTGAGAACAAAACCTTCTATCATGGTGAATTGACCCACATACTGACCCCTGAAGGCCCCAGAAAACTGACCTGGTAGCGTTCCCTGAATACATCCCTGCTTGTCGCTGTACCTTTTGTCAAATCTCCCAACATTACCAGGAAATAGGAAAATATTTTATAATGTAAAGAACATCTTCCCATAGGTCATCTTCTTTGAGATTTACAAATCCTACAAAGAAAATAAAACAAGAATTATTTCCATTTTACAGACCTGTAAATGGAGAAGCAGAAACCTTAAGTTGGCTAACTTAGTTGCATGGAATTCAAATACAAGTGTTCTAAGTCAGCATGCACTTGTTTACCTTACACAATAATACTTTTTTTCATCACACGTCATCACTTATGTTTAAGAAGTTGAATCAGAAGCCGTTAAGATCATGCAACAAAAGGGTTAAGTTGCACCTACTATTATTGTGGCAAAAAAGCAAGTGGATATATTTTGAATGATGTTTAAGATCAAAAGACAAACCTCTGCTTAACTGTGAACGAATTAGAAATGTTCCTAACTACATTTCTAGAATACTGGTCTTACAGAATTTTTGTTTGACTAGGGCAATCTATTTTATATATCCTACATGTTTTAGAGCTCACACTGTTTGGACAG
>NW_017731995.1:802507-813541 GCF_001890085.2 Hipposideros armiger
TCTTAAGTAAATTCCCAGGAGTAGAATTGCTGGGTAATATATGCTTACCTTTATAAGAAACTGTCAAGCTGTTTTCAACAGTGTCAGTATCATTTTACATTCCCAACAGCAGCATATACAAGTTCCAGTTGCTTCATTTCCTCTGTAACTCCTGCAAAATGATCTGCTGAAGATATGAGATGAGATTCCATGAGCATATTATGTCAGGGAGTAATTAGCTGGTGAAAAATAGTAGTGGCCTCCTAATGCTTTACTAAATAGCCTGATTCCAAACCTGTGTTTGACATCTACTGTTCACTCAACCACAGATTAATTTTTTTATCCCCGTCTGTCTTAAAAAACAAACAAACAAATAAAAACACTCTACACAAAAAAAGAGAAAAAGAAGAAAATTTGGGACCCAGTTATAGAGCACAATTTAGGGGTTATTTCAAAGCTACTGACTTGAAACTGTACAAAGGCAGCATTTCTACTTCAACATGTTTTGCATAATGACCAAAATAAAGCTCAAATCAACTGAGGATTAGAAAGCTCATTATGTTCCAGAGTAAATAATCAACCAATAATAGCATAAAGATATGGGGGGTAAAAATATACATTTGACAACTTTTACCTCATAGGGAGACCCAATATGAATACTGATTACTCTATATAAGTAATTTGGCTAATAACATATTTGACATAAGAACAAAACTGGGTGGGTGTTCAGATTTCCATGAGGCTTTTGGTCATAGATAATACATATAATGGTCTCAAACTAGTGTTTGCTTTGAATACACTTACATAAATTTGGTTAAAACATATAGTTGTACAATGTTTTCATAAAGGAAATGACTAATAAATGAAGTTTGTTCCTAAAGTCAACCAATTTTATCCTAGAAGAATAATACACAGATTTTTATAAATGGCTTTTTAATATGTCAAAGAACCTTTAAAAAGCCACTATGATCTTTCTTTTTCCAAAGCTCAAAATAACATAATTCAATCTGGCAGCTAAAATTTTGAAGTCAATTTGCAAAAGGCATTTACTAGTAATTAATAGTCAGTGACGGGCTCTTTTCATCTTCATAATATCAGTAATAAAAGTTTTTTCTTAACTGACTCTATAACAACACATTTCTTTTTATAGAAAATATTAACATTTTAGTGATCTTATTAAAATGTTTTTATGTTCACACACAGAAACTTCCATAAGAAATTACAAGTTTTAATACAGTACATGTAGTCTTCCCGTCATTTGCTGCAAAGTCTTAAGAGTACCCTGGAAATAAAAATATAAAAGAAAATTTTCTAAAATGTTTGATTTTCTAGAATATGTAATTTATATGGTCACACAAATAAGTTTTAGTATTTATCAATGGTGTTTCAATAATCAACAGAGTTTAATTAGCAAAATGGTGTTTCTGACCAATCAAAGAAGTGAGCCCATTTCAAATACCTAACTTGCCTTTTAAATTAGGAAAACTCGTTATATTTTCAGTATCCTGGGGCACTCGCTGTATTAGCTTCACCCTATGGCCCTTGCTAATTAGCCTCCAAAGGTTACAGCGATTGCATCTACAACTGCTTACTCAGATAGACCTCCCATTCATCATCTTTCTCATTTCCTTTCAACTATTCATGTTCTACTGTGACCTTACTGACATTTACGGTTTCTGTGTAGCCCATGTTTAGCATATATCATGCCATATAAATGTAGAAAGCTTTTCTTTTTAGAACAATCATCTCTATCCTACAGATGTTTGTGTGACTGAAATCTCATATAAAGATAGCACAGACATTAACCTATCTTTTAGCTAGGCCAGACATCCTTATAGAGTATGACTGCTGAGGGGTTGTATTATATATTTATTGAATTGCTATACAGCCCTTAAAGATATCACACTTTGAGCATTAATGATACCACACTTTGAGCATTAACGAAGAGTTAAAAAAACAAAAAGTTCTATGCAATTTTCACCTATCTTTCCCATACTAAAAATTCTACATTTTTTTTTTTAACACACTGAAACAGGTGGGGAGTCTGTTGGTTTGCTTGTTTGTTTTTCCAGAGACAAGGTAGAATGAATGGCAGGGAATTGCTTTAGCAATCTTTGACAATAGAGTGAATGAGCCTAGTGATCTGGCTATATACCAAGGTATAACTAGTGGTTCATTGTACAAATTAACCACCTATGGGTCTTGTGTAAAGATAAGTGTCTGAAGGACATCCCCAGTGGTTCTGATTCTGAATGACTGAAGTGAGACCCAAGGATATGCATTTTTAACAATCCCATGGATGATTTTCATCAGGGCTTTAGCAGCCATATTTGAAAACACTGATTTTGTCTGTGGGTCTCTTTAACAAGACAGAATAACTGCATGAACTAACTAGTCAGATATATGTACAAGGGGCTGACTTGGAGAGGAGACTGTAATGCCCAGGACACCATGCTGGATTTTTCTTCTTCTCTATTTCTGATTCCCTTTCCCTTTCCACAATTAAAATTTGCTCTTCTCGTGTATCCTAAGTATGGGAGGATAAGTGGTAAATGTCTCAGGACAGGTGCTAAGAGGTGTCCTGGGGTTAGCAAACAGGCAAAAAAGAAGCACCCATTTTGTGATAAGGAAGTGATTATGACTCTTGGTCGCAGTTAACATTCGACCACAATTTGATTATTCCCAGACCTCACCTGAATTTCAGATCCCATGACTGCAAAATTATATAAATAGCATACCTTTAAAAGCTACAGTGGTAAATCCTTACAATGACCCTTTGGCTTCCTAGCCGAGTCTGTAACCATCATCCAGTTGATTTTCTTACTCCCAAGTTAATGCATCTGTCATCCAATTAACACCTCATTTAACTATACATCAGAGGCTTTTGCTTCAGAACTGTACTTTGAAACAATTAGCCCTTTATTGTATAGGATAGTGTGATTATAATAAGGTGGGAGATACAGTGTGATTAAATCTTTGTGGAAATTTCCTTCATGGAGGTGAGGGTCACAGTAAAGAGAAATGAAGTTAAGATAAAGATATGTTTCTTTTTAAACTGTGGAAGGTTCCAGCACACAGTATTACTTACATTACTTATATCACTGTCATTAACGTATAGCACAAATGACTTTTCTCATATTTCACATTTTCTCAAGCATGAGAAACTTGATCATTTTGTATGAAATTATTATCCCATATTTTGGTTAAATGAAATCCTGTAAACAGCTCTACCTCTAAATTTCAATTTTGCCTGGAGAGGACTGAGAGTATCTGTAATGAAAAGACTGTGATTTGTATAAATCTGAGCCATTTTTGCATATAAATGTGAATCTCATTTTCCCCCGTAAGTCTTTAAGTTTACTAATAAAAAAACACATATTGATATTTTCACACCTATATGCTTTTTTTTTATTCTAGACTTTTTTGTATCAAACCTTTCTAGAGCAATGTTTCTCAAACTTTAATGTGCCTAAGAATTGCCAGGGGACGTTTTTAAAATGCAGAATCTGATTTACAAGGTCTTGAACTTTGCGTTTGTCTAACAAGCTCCTGAGTCAGGCTCATGTTGCTGGTTCAAGGGCCACACTGGTAGCCCGGCTTTGTCTGGAATAAATCTCTTCAGTAGCCAAAATAGGTGTTCATCAAAGAGAAATACTCTTTCCTAGTTCAGATTTCACATTTATGAACTATGAATTATCATTAGAGTTGAGACTAGGTTCACGTAGTAGAAACAGATCCAACCTCATCCTTTGAAAGTTCCTAAGCTTTGTAACCCATGGTATCTTCATCAGACTTCCATGTTTTTCTGGTATTCTCCATGAAAAAGCGTATTACTCTTGCTATTTCCCATGAGATGCTTAATTAGTATTCATTAAATAAATACATCCTCCCACTCCCAATCTGGAATCATCACAACAGCAAAAATCCATAAAATATCTATCTGGTCATTAAGGTGTAGACACAAGTGAGGACAGGCCCTCTTTATGCCCTTACATTTGCTAGTGGTCAGCACACACATTTGTCTTCTCTAAAGAAGCAGCTCGAATGTGCTACTTTGTAAAAGATAAGACATTTGACTTTGTTATTTGGCTGCTACAGATGGATAAAGATGAATAGCAAGAGAGAGAGTAGAGAGAAACAACCCACATGTGCTCATAAAAGAGAAAGAAGAAGAAAAAGGGGGTTGGGGGTGGGCGGGGGAGTGAACAAGAGAAGCCAAAAGTGAAAACCTGTAAAACAGAAAATACTGAGGGTTTCTAACCCTCCCCCCACCCCCCGCCTGGGACCCACATAGACAGATGTGCGTATAGGAGGTGAAGGGATTCAAGAACTATTCCACTGTCTCCATCCTGGAGAAATAAAAAAACAAGGGGGAAAAAAAACTGTTTGCTTCAGTGACCAGAAGAGTTAGGGGCAGAGCTTAAATTTGGCTTGCAAGTGAAACAGAGAGGATCTGAAAACAAAACCAAAAAACTAGGGATCTTCAGATGGGGAGAGGCAAGACTGCGGTGAATGGGCAGAGGCTGCCCGACCCGGGAAATGACCTGTGCTGGCCATCCCTGGAGCACGTCCACCCTGGATCAGTGAGCATTGCATAATTAATTCCTGGGAAATCATATCACTGGGAAAGTGGGGACCCTTTGTACAGGAAGAGAAATTCAGTATCACTCACGTCAGTTCTTCCAGTTTGTAATTTAGTGAACTACTCCCCCAAAAGGCTAAGTGACGGGTCCAAGGCCACATTAGTGGCAGAGCTGATTCTGAAAGCCAGTCCTCCAGACACTTTGTCCTCATTTGTGCTGCAACATCAAAAAGCCCTGAATAGTGCTCCAGCCGGGCACAAGTTGAAGGCAGAGGAAGGATAAAGAAGAGGGAGCCACATTTGCAGGAAACCCCTGAGCTCCGCCCCACCGCCAAACACACACACACACTGTGTCTTAGAAATGCACCAGACAAGACGACCTGACGTGGTGTGTCATCTTGAGTGTGGCCTTGAGTGCTTCCAAGGAAACTGTAATAAAAGAAATAAAAATACAACAGTAAGAGGAGCTCCTAACATCTTCTGTCATCCTCTTTTCCACCACGATCCCAGTCAGATTTTAAACCATTTTACAGACTTGTCAGAGTTAGATGTGAATTTATATACGTAAACAGCTTTGCCATTATTAAGGCTAAAATTTTCCTTTACAGACAAAGACTCCTTTAACAATATTATCAACATTTTCAAGAGTAAAGATATGTGTTTCATTTCACAGAACATTCTTATTTCCTGAGTACATTTTCATTTGTGTGCAGCTTATGAGTCCTAAACAACAATTAAAAAAGCAAAGCCTTGCTTCAATGTGCTGGAAGACATTGTGTATTAATGAGGGACATATCTGTTGGTTCCAATACTTGTTCCCCAAACAATAAAAAGCTGTACTTATTTTGAACATAATTCTAATTGAAATGCTAAATTACAGATGAGGTAAATTTGAGGCAAATTTTTTCTCAAAAGACAAAAGTAATTATTCCACCGACTGCAATGAATTGAAGGTACATAAATTCAGATATTAAACTTTAAAGTCCATTGTAGCTGCATTTTCTATTCACCTTATGGAGTAACTAACTAGACTTAAGGAAACTGCACACTTTAGAATTCTTATTGTTTAACATAATCAGGGTTTAACAATCAAGTTGTACTTAGAATATCTCTCCATCTATATAGGTACTATGCGTACCTCTTATTTTTATGTATGACTTCATATATTTTCTCCTCCATTAAACCTTCTGAACAACCAAACACTGTGAGACAGAAATTACTAATCAACCTTTAGCCTCAGAGAGGTAAAGTGGCCGAAGACGACAGAAGGACCCAGGACGTTTCCTCACTATACGCCTTTGTGAAAACTGATAAATATAATAGGATATTCAGTTTGTATACTAAAAACAATTGACACTCACAAATGTCAAATTTTCTTTCCTAGACTAACAGGCAGAAAATTACCATCGACATTTTTCCATGAAATAGGAAGCTTTTGGGAATGGCGAAAGTCAACAATTTACTTTCAATGTTAACATCTAAGACAGCATACATGAAAATGTAGAATATAACAAATCACAAATTTAAAAGGACCCAGACATATTGAGCTTTACCCACAAGCACACAGGAGAATCATTTATCAATTACATTAACCATATTCTGATGCAGAGGACAACAGGCCAATCCCCTCAGAAGAGAAATAATTATACATTTTTTGAAATCTAGTAAATGTGAGATGCAGGGCAGCCTTGGGATTAAAGATGGGCTTTCTGGAATCAGACCTCAGATTTAAATCCTAGTCACCATCTATGTAACTGTGAACAAGCTGCTCTGCAGAAAATAATTGTGCATGCTTTGGTTGCAGAATAACATCCCCTCAAAAGATGTCCCATCCTAATCCCTTATGCCGGTGACTATGCTACCTAATGTGAGAAAAGGGACTTTACAAATGTGATTAAATTAAGGACCTTGAGATGGAAGGATTATCCTGGATTATATGAGTATAATCACAGGGGCCGTTATAGGAGGGAGACAGGCGTGTCAGAGAAAATATGAAAAGAGAGAGAGAGAGAGAGAGAGAGAGAGAGAGAGAGAGAGAGAAAGGCAGGCCTTTAGAACCAGGAAAGAAGGCAAGGAAATGGGTTAACCCCTAGAGCTTCTAGAAGGAACACAGCCCTGTTGACACCTTAATTTCAGCCCAGTGAATCTGATTTCTGACCTTCAGAGCTGTGAGAATAATCTGTGTTGTTTTAAGCCACTAAATTTATGGTAATTTGTTGCAGCAGCAAAAGGAAGATAGCATACTACCTCATCGGGTTATGGCTGTAGAAATATCTATAAAGCACTTAGAATGGTGCCTAGAACATGATAAGTGCTAGGTGGTATCAGCTATTATTAACATAAATCAGGTTATTTAACTTCTCTGCTTAAAAACCTGTCTTCACTGGATACCCTATGAATAAAATTAATTTGCTGAATTGTGTCTTCTAGAGTGTTTGTTTACTTCAGTGCCTGCAGAGTTCTCGAAGTCCTTTGCTGCACCCGCTACCTCACTCTCAGCTGCCCAGCCACACTGACCTTCTTTCAGCTCCCCCAGAAGTCAAGTGCCTTTGAACTTCAGGATCTTTGTAGCAGCTGTTCGCGCAGCATGGAGTTTTCCCCTTAATGCTTATCCCAGCGAAATCCTACCTATATTTTATATTAATTAAAATAGGTTGTCCTCAAAGAGGCCTCCCTTGAAAGCAGAAATTCTCTGAGAATATACCATTCTTCATGGCCAGTTAGAACATGAAAAGATGCTCAACATTATTACAGGGAAATGCAAATCCAAACCACAATTAGATTGCACCATGTACCAACTGGGAGAGTTAAAATAAAACAGACAGACAATGACAAGTTTTAGCAAGGATGTAGAGAAATTGGAGCCCTTGTGTATTGTGAGTGAAATTGAAAATAGTGCAACAATTTGGGAAACAGTTTGGCAGTTTTTCAAAACCTAGAGTTACTATATGATCCAGAAATTCTACTCCTAGGTATATACACAAGAGACATGAAAGCATATGTACACATGTAAACATGTGCGTGAATGTTCATAGCAGCATTACTCAGAACAGCCAGAAAGCATTAACAACCCAAGTGTCTATCAACTGGTGAATGATCAAAATATGGTACGTCCAACACAATAGAATATTATTCAGCAATAAAAAGGAATAAAGTACTGACACATGCCACAATATAAATGAACCTAGAAAACATTATACTCAGCGAGAAAAACCAGTCACAGGGGCAATATATAGTAAGGTTTCACTTACATGAAATGTCCAGAATAGACAAATTCATAGAGACACAAAATATTGGGTTGTCAGAAAAGTCATGACGTATTTTTTCTATGTTTTTTATTGCAAAAATGCATCATGACTTTTCTGACAACCCGATAGATTAGTGCTTGCCAGGGCTTGGGAAGTAGGAATTGGGGAGTGACTGTTGGTGGGTACTGGAGTTTCTTTTGGGGATAGCAAAAATATTCTCATGTTCTGGTGATGGTTGCATAACTCTGTGACTATACTAACAACACTACATTGTATACTTGAAAAGAATGAATTTCATAGTATGGGAATTATAACTTAATAAAGCAGTGTTTTTTAAGAAGATTTTTTTTTAAATGCCACATTCTGGGGCCGGCCGAGTGGCGCATTGGTTAAGAGCTGGCTGGGGATGTGAGAGGACCCCGGTTCGGATCCCACATATGAGGGCCAGTGACACTGCCCTCCACAGCTAAGATGCTGAACAACAGCTCAACCTGGAGCTGGGCTGCTGTGAGTCGCCGGCGACGGCGTGGGCTGCAGTCCCTGTGGCAGTGGGTTGCCATGGGCTACCGTGTGTAGCCAGCAGCCAGCGTGAGCGGCCAGCAGCCACCGTGAGCTGCTGTCCAGAAGCCAGCGACTGATCTGCCTTGCCCAGGAAGAGTGCAATGATGGTGCCAACTTGGGCCAGTAAAGCAACGTCCTCCACAACTAGACTGAAGAATAAAAGGACAGCAACTTATCTGTTCCCCTTCCCCCAATTCCCCAGTGCTGTTCCCCTTCCCCAATTCCCCAATAAAATCTTAAAAAAAACCCCACACACACACATTCTGTACCATGGTAGCAGTTAGCATAACTTGTAATCCCTGTAAGGTCTATAAAGCCAGAACCATGTCTGATATGTCTTCATTGCAGTGTTGTGCCAAGGGTGTGGTAAGCGCGCCATATCTGCTAAGGAAATGAAACGGATTCTGACTGGCATTCGTGAATGGCAATGACATTAGGAAAGCAGCCATTAGTTTGTGACTACATGAGGAAACTAAAGGGAACCTTGAAATCCAGCTCTGTTTCTGTTTCTTTTAAAATCAAGACCATTCAGCATCATCAGACTCATGTAGCAACCGAAGTTACCCACAATGCTCATTTCTGAACTAGCTGCAGCAAAGAAGAGAATGTTCTTTATGGTCAGAGGGTGATTTGGGGGATCATTGTCCTCGTGACACTGTTGATGAGTCCATCAGGGCCTCAATCGTCTGGCAAGGTTCCTGGCTTACAGAACACAGAAAATGGCTGGGTCTTCGCTGTTCATCAAGTGATCCTTTGTTCTTTCACATATTTACTCATTCAACATTTATTGTGTGCAACTTTTTTTTTTCAGGTCACAAAAATTAAAACTACCCTATGTGCCCTCAAGAAACCAAACAAATGTCATAGGGAGATAGATAAAGGATTGAGATCCGTTTTGTAATAGAGTGTCCTCTGGAAGTGTGGAAGGAAACACTTTCAGAGAAATGCTTGGTAGTTTGGCCACATCTGCCATGTAATTCCAACTGAGCATAGAATTCAGTACTATTCATTTACGATATAAGGCATTTTATTAAAGCCCTATTATGTTGCCAGGCATTCTGGCTGGGAATATGACGACAACAACAACATGACAAAAATTCCTGTCCTCATTGAGTTTACACTGCAGTGGTGGAAAGTGGGTCAAAAAGTTACTAAAGTAAAATATATAGTAATTCTTGATGATGAGAAATGCTGAGGAAAAAGTTAAGGAGGAGAGGGAGGTAGGGAGACTGGGGGTACACATTTAATGGACAGTCCGGGAAGACTTTGATGAGAAGGTCTTAATGAGAAGGAGGTATTTGATCAAAGATCTGAAGAAAGTGAGCTAGGCAGCCTGGTGAATGACCCGAGGGATCAGCGATCCAGGCAGAGAAAGAACCCCTGAGGTAAAAACGCAATGCCATGTTAAACGAACATCAGGGAAGCCCAGGCGACTGAGCAAAGGGAGGTTAGCAGAAGAAAAGGACCAAAAGGTTAAGGAGGAGAACTCAATCCCACAGGCCATCATATGGACACTAACTTTTCCTCTGAAGGAGATAAGAAGCACTGGGATATTTTAAAGAATGAGTAGCATGATCTACTTACCTTGTAACAGAGCACACTGTTGGGCTGAAAATAGGTGTGCGGGGGAGGGGCGTAATGAGGGTTGGGTAAGGAGACCTGTCCAGTGCTATTGCAATGACCCAGGTGGGTTACGATCCAAGTGACTTTGACCAGGGTGATAGCAATAGAAGTGATATAAGATGATGAGATTTGGGATGTAATATAAAGCTAGATCCAACAGGATTTGCTGGTTGAGTGGACAAGGAGGTTACTGGTGACACGTGGAATTTTAGTGGCATGGAAGGGACAAATGCCTGTTTACAGTGGGTTTAAGAGACATGGGGAGGAAAGAAATTGGACACAGATGATAAACAACACTTCTGAAAAGTTTTGCTTTAAAGCAGCGGTTCTCAACCTTCCTAATGCTGCGACCTCTTAATACAGTTCCTCATGTTGTGGTGACCCCCAACCATCAAATTATTTTCGATGCTACTCTATAACTGTAATTTTGCTACTGTTCTGAATCGTAATGTAAATATCTTTTTGTTTTCCGATGGTCTTAGGTGACCCCTGTGAAAGGGTCATTCGACCCCCAAAGGGGTCGCGACCCACAGGTTGAGAACTGCTGCTTTAAAGGGACAGTAGATGGCAAGGAAGTGGGGTCAATAGAAGATTGTTTTGCTGTTTTAACAAGGAGAAATAACAGCACTTTTTTTACATTGATGGCAATGATGTAGCAGAGAGGTAAAAGTGATGGGAGAGGGAGGCTGGAATGGCCAAGCATCGGAGTAGATGAGAGAGGATGGGAACACCAAAACAGCTGTTTGATTAGGAGTGCGGACAATGAGTCCCCGTGCTGAAGGGACGACAGAGGGCTTAGGCTGTGATGATGCTGGGGAGCAGGAGGGCCATGGAGTCTAGGAGAGTTGTCTTCTCTGTGTTCCTGTTGGCTCATTAAATAGGAAGTAAGGCTTTCAGTGGACAGTGAGGGTGACAGAAGCAGAGCTGAACCTGTGAGAAAAGAGGTAAGGGTAAGAAGTAGTCATCTGGGATGGGGACAAGGGAGCAGAGGGTGGGGGAAAGGAGAGAGAGAGAGAGAGAGAGAGAGAGAGAGAGAGAGAG
>NW_017731995.1:813906-822437 GCF_001890085.2 Hipposideros armiger
GAGAGAGAGAGAGAGAGAGAGAGAGAGAGAGGGAGAGAGAGAGAGAGAAGATTCAATACTGAATCTGAGGTGTAAGTATGGGAGTCAATGATTAAGGTTGTATGAAGGACATTATTGATGGACAGGAAGCCGAGGAAATGAGAGGTCAGAATAGCAAGTATGGATACACTGAAATCAGTCAGCAAGAATAATAACAGGAAGAAAATTGCAAAAGACAGCAGTCCAGAGCTAAAATGTTCACGTTTTACTAAACTGTTTGGTTTAAATTTCTGTTTCCAATTTTATTGAACATTCACAATCACAGTTTTGAAAATGTTTTACCTTTTTCCAATTACAGTTTTGTTTTCTTTTATCTTCCTTTAAACAGTAAAGAATGGCAAGTTATGAATAGCCTGTGGCTAGCATATTATATGAAATTTTCAAATTATAGAGCATACACTATAATGAACCCAAACTTGAAATAGTCACCGAGAGATTTATACTTAGAAAAGAATAATTCCTACTGGCTAGAAGAGAAAAAACATATATAACAATAACATTTCTTCGATTCAGTTTTAAAGAAAAGAAAGTTTTTAAAAGACATGGCTGATAAATATGTGCAAATTTAAAATGTTGTATTGACTGAGCTCAGTGACTCTAGCTGATGAATGTCTAGCCAGAGAAGAATGTTAAGTGAAATAGTCAAAAAGCAATCATAAGCATAATCCATCACAAACCCATCATTTCACATTGGGCCATTAATCTTCAGCAAGATGCCAACTGCAAGTCACATGGATATTTGGATATGAGAGGGCAACATCTATAATACCCAGTGTTAATAGAAAACCATCGGGCCCATGCTCAATTGCCCACTGGTGATGGTCATTGATCTGCTCTTAGGGCAAGAAAAAGACTTATGAATTCGGGACACCATTTTGAAGCAGGTCTCTATAAGCTGCCCCTTCAGGCGCCTGCAAGATATTAATCAAACGCTAGCTATTTTTAGTTTCATACGGTTCAGTCCTTTCCAAATTGGATACTGGGTAAGGGATATATAAGATTAATGAGGGACCTCAGTTGATATTGAAGTTCTGAAAACCAAACAGCGGAACAGGGATCCAATTAGTTTTAGTTGTATCTCAAGGTGTTAAGTCGAATTCTTAACGTGAGAAACACAAACCAAGTGCAGTAATGCTTATTAACATTTGAGGACTCCGGTGACTGGCAGAATTCCAATATCTTTGTGAGGGATTTCAACTTAAATCATGGGGAATTGCACATCCTGTGAAGTTTCCAGAATTAACCTTTAGTTCCTACATAGCAACGACTCTAATTTTGTTTAAAGTATTTGCATTTGCTGCTTTTAGAAAAAGAAATGTAACGTGAAAGAATCTGAGGACCATTTTAGAATATGGACACACTAAGAGAGCGAAAGAAAAATTCCTCAAGTTAAAGAAAAACGTTAAGAGGTTTGTGGAAAAAAGTTGAGGGACGCAGTAAATATGCATGAATGGTTGGGGACAGGCACAGGGTGGTTTACACAGTTAGGCAACATGACCCCCCCCAGCCATCGTTTCCATCTGCACTCTAGAAAAAAACTCCAGAAAGAAAACCATCTGTTGTTCTAGCAAAATCTTAGTGAAACTGATGCAGTAAATCAAATAAATGACCATCATGAATAATACTTTTACCCAGCTGAGGAGACTGGGGTTATCTCATGAGTAGTATGCAATGTTATACATTTGTGGTGAAGCAGCCTGTCTTAGTGAGTTCCAGCTGCTGTAACAAATTGCCGTAGACTTGGTGGCTTAAACAACAAGAGATTGATTGCTCTGTTATGGAGATGGTAAGTCTGAGATCATGGGGCCAGCAGGGTCGGGTTCTGGTGAGGGCTCTTACCTGGGTTACAGACGCCTGCTTCCTTGTTGTGTCCTCCCATGGTGGCAAAATGAGTGAGCTGACTCTCTGGCCTCTTCTTCTAAGGCACTAATTCCACTCGTGAGGACTCCACCTTTTTGAACCAATTTTTCCCCCAAGCTTCCACTCCCAACACCCTTACAACTGGGGGTTAATTTCAACCTTTGAATTTTGGGGTTTGGATTTTAAACCATGGAAAAAAAAATTTAAGCCAAAACACCGGCGGTTACCCGGCAAAGAAACAAGGACCAAAGAGTAATTAGACCAAAAAGAAAATTAGGAATAAAAAAATGTAAATTAGAACAGTCCCTGGATTAAGAAAGTGGATGTTTATGCCTCGTATAGAGGATGAGGAGGAACTGAGTCCACCGAAGGAACTGCTAGAGGGATGGCTTTTGGAGTTTGACCCTGGGCTGAAGGATAAGGGAAGACCTGATTCAGAACAGTCTTCCTGTGGAATCCAGGGCCAGGAGGAAAGAGTTCAGTTCGGTTTTGTTTTCCTTCCCCACCTTTCATTTAGATGTAAATAGAATTGTATCTTCATCTCCCACCGTCTATTCATTTCATAGGACTTCTTTCTAAATACATTTGCTGTATTCCTGGGGTCAGGAAGATAAATGGGCAAGATTATTTTCAGCTTTGTGGGTGATTGGATCTCTGTTTTAACTTCTTAATTCTTTCATTGTAGCAGGAAAGTTTCCATAGACAATACATAAACAAATGGGTGTGTCTATTTATAAAAATCAGCAGCAGGCTGATTTTGGCCGATGGGCCATAGTTTGTCAAATCTTTCTTTAGATATTATTTCCAGTTTAAGTCACATCTACATAATTTCTATAATATCAACTATCATTATAACATATTTGGGTACTATGTAAATTAAGGGAGCATTCCATCTGGACAACTTATCTGATACTCTCCATAATCACGAAATACAATACATACCCTATTTATGTTCTGGGCTTACTATCCTTCTTTTAAAATATAATTGCTCACAATATTAGTTCTGTAGGACTATACATAACAAAAGAAGACACTAAACTAAATGTTGTATTTTCACAGAGTATTCAAAACTCCATTTTTCCCCCTGATATATATTTTTTTTCTATTTTTTTTTAAAGATTTTTATTGGGGAATTGAGGGAGGGGAACAGCACTGGGGAATCAGGGAAGGGGAACAGACAAGTTGCTGTCCTTTTGTTCTTCGGTCTAGTTGTGGAGGACGTTGCTTCACTGGCCTATGTTGGTATTATCATTGCGTTCTTCCAGGGCGAGGCAGATCGGTCGCTGGCCACTGGACGGCCACTCACAGTGGCTCTTGGCAGCTCACACCGGCTGCCGGCCACTCACGCTGGCTGCTGGCCACACACGGTAGCTTATGGCAGCCCACTGCAGCAGGGTCTGCAGCCTACGCCGTCACCGGCAACTCATGGCATCCCAGCTCCAGATTGAGCTGTTGTTCACCATCTTAGCTGTAGAGGGCAGTGTCACTGGCCTTCATGTGGGATCCGAACTGGACACCCTGCTGGTGCCCCAAGCCAGCTCTTAACCAACGTGCCACTTGGCCAGCCCAGCCCCTGATATATTTTAAATAGACTTTTTTTATGGAAACATTTTTTTTTCTTCCACACAAATGCCAAGAGATAAAAATCTTAGTGAGATAAAGGAAAGAAAAACATGATAGTAGCTACTGCAGAGCAAAAATGGATCTGTAAAATTGTTTTCAGAAAATGAAATCAAGACTGACATGATCTAACATTTCTCTATCAGGAAAATACTAACTCATGCCAAATTAAGCCTGTGTTTATGAGGTCAAAATAGAATATCTCTGTAATAGTCACATATACAGGAGACTGTTGGAACAAAACGGAAAGGAAGAGAGAAAAAAGGAAACAATATATGCATATAAACCTGAATCTTCTAGAAGGACAACAAAACAATTTTACTCTTTTTAATTTCATCATAAATTAATTTCTTTTATGCAATATATTTTGAATTCCTGGAACAAAGAAGCAAAGAAGGAAGCCAGCTATGGCCAATGAATTTTAGCACATAGTTATGTAAAGAAATGAATTATAAGACCCAAGCCTATTTTGGTTTCCTGCTTCAAATAGCAAGTGTATGGGAGAAAAGATAAATGCATCATACAATAGTGCAGTGTCTCGCTGAGCACATCTAGAACACTAATTAAAATCAATTTTATTGTCTTAAAAAAGATGTATGTATAATGTCATCTTTTAATATACTTGGCTAGTTTGTTCCTGCATATACTCTTGAATACACCGGTGAGTTGGTTTCTAAAGAAACTGGGATAAGTTCTCTTGGCTGGTTTATTGCTCACTCAGGATACAACCAAGGACAAGACCTTCTTCAAAGGGAAGAGAATAGATTGATGCTGACTGCAATGGTTCAGGCAAGAAATAGATTGTAATGTGTCCCTGTGTCCCAACAAAATGTGGAAGTACTTCTACGTTCAAGTTGTTTTGACCACAGTGTAACTGCCAAATAGCTGGAGACACTGAAGAGGACTGAACACTGAAAGCCAGGTCACCAAGAGATTTGTACATAGACAGACTTCAGAGCAAAGCTGGCTCTATCAGTACAAACTATAGGAGCTTGTTCAAATCACTTAATCATTCAAAATTTTGGCTTTCTCAGCCATTAAGTTGAGTTGTATCAAACTTCCAATATTTGATGGTTTCTAGTCTACAAAACTGGCAATTTCATGATTCATCATCTATGGCTACATCATTCTGCAGTTGTGATTAAATGAAATGTTGCTTTAAACTACTAGGTACAATATAAGTGCATTTATCATTTCTTTTACTTCCTCTAAGTAGAATTCTTGATTAAAAGCTATTTAATAATAGTTGCAACTCATCATTTTAGTTTGTTAATTTATATAGACAAATTAATAAATCACAATTTAATATTGGTCATTAAAGAAATATATTTCATTATAGAAAAATTTATTCAATCATGTGTATACGCTGTGGTTTTTGGATCCTAAAGTTTACTTCAACACTTGGTAGAGCCTTTGCCTATAGTATGTCATCAGGTAGGGCATTTTCTGTCCAACAACATGCTCCTCTGATAGTCTTATTACACGTATTTGATACCTGTCTTACTCCAAGTTAGCTTGCATTTGTAAAGCTAATTTAATAATACTGGCAAGTTCTATGAAGGTTTTGCAGCAATGATTTCACTTGTGACCTCTATCTCCATGAGCAAGCCTACAGGTATAGAGCTCCATTATTAATTGAAATGGGAGTTTTTTAAAAAGTAATTTTTTTGGTCAAGATGGCAGAGTAGGTAAACACTGCACTTACCTCTTCTCATGACCACATCAAAATTACAATTAAACTACAGAACAATCATCATTGAGAACTGCCTCAAGTCTAGCTGGACCAAAAGCCCTACACCTAAGGGCATAGAGAAGAAGCCACCTTGAGATTGGTGGTGGGTGAGGAGGGAGCGAAGAGGCAGAACAGGCTGTTCCCACACCACGTGTGACCATTAAAAATTGGGAGGGATATCTCGGCTGTAGAGGTCCCCCCCCGAGGAGCGAGGGGTCCCAGCCCAACATCAGGCTCCCCAGCCCAGGGTTCCAGGGCCAGGGATAGAAGTCCCCATAATTTTTGGTTGTGAAAAACAGTGGAGATTGTGAATAAGTGAGATGAGGGCCCATGTATGAACTTACTTGCTAATTGACTCATTCTGAGCTCCAGCTCTGAGGTTGCAGCTGGAAAAAGCACCAAGGACATATGTGTATGAACTGAATTGTCTGGTTTCAGGGCAAGGGCTGAAGGGGCAACTTTCTCCCAGATGGAGGAGCTGGCAGAAGCCATTGTATCTTTGAAGAGCCCGCCCCATTTCTGGCATGCAGACACAGGCAGCCAGCATACCTGGCTAACACTGTTTGTCTGCCCTACCCCATGATTCCCTAAGACCCTGCTCCACACAACTTTCAGACCCACCCAAGGTGCTTCCAGTGGCTTTTCCATACAAACAGCCTGTCGTGGCTCATGCTGTTGACTTTTCTAAAATTTCTCAGAGGTCACAAAACCTAAACAAGCAGCATCTAGCTTCGACATGTCTTGCACCTCTGGCTGAGCAGCCCCAAGCCCAGCGCTAGCAACAGCAGGCCTTGGTTTGTGGCTTGGCCTTTTGAGGCATTTTCAAGCTCAGCACAGAAGGCAGCTGTCTATGAATTGCTTTGTGGCTGATGCCAGAGCACTGACTACAACTGAACTTGGCTTGCAGCAGGTCCCCTCCCAGGAGGTACTAGGGCTATTATGCCCAGTGGCCAGTTTCCTATTGAGCAGGACCATCACCTGACTGCCTCCAAAAACAACACACCCAAAGGGCAGACAGGGCAGGCCCCAGAGCCCTGCTAAAGCAAATCCTGCTCTGTAGGGTCAGCCCCTGCACAAGGGCTCCTCCACTGTAGTCACAGCCAGTCCTCAAACCAGTCAGCCTGAAGGTGAATTCCTCCCATTGACACACAAAGAGCAATCAAGTTTCAAGGTAACAGGAGGACACACAAAACCAACACAAAGGGCACATCTGGAGCACCCGGCTCTGGTGACCAGGGAGACTGTGCCACTGGGCCACACAGGACACCTACTACATAAGGCCACTCTACTAAGACTGGGAGACATAGCAGGCCTACCTAATACATGGAAATAAACACAGGGAGGTAACCAAAATGAAGAGACAAAGAAATATGTCCTAAATAAAAAAAAACAGAACAAAGCTTCAGAAAAAGAACTAAGCAAAATGGAGACAAGCAATCTACCAGATGCAGAGTTCCAAACACTGGTTATTAGGATGCTCAAGGATCTCAGGGAGAACTTCAATGAGAGATAGGAAACATAAGAATGAAGGTAAAAAACATAAAAATGAACGAGGCAGAAATAAAGAATATAATAACTGAAGTGAAGAATACATTAGAGAGAACCAACAGTAGATTAGATGAAGCAGAGGGTCGAATCAGCAATTTAGACAATAAGATAGTAGAAAACATCCAGTCAGAACAACAAAAAGAAAAAAGAATCCAAAAAAATGGGGATAGTTTAAGGGGCCCCTGGGACAACATCAAATGTAACAACATTTGCATCATAGGGGTACCAGAAAGAGAAGAGACAGAGCAAGGAATTGAAAACCTATTTAAAGAAATCAGGATGGAAAACTTCCCTAACTTGACAAAGGAAATAGACACACAAGCCTAGGAAGCACAGAGTCCCAAACAAGATGAACCCACAGAGTCCCACACAAAGACACATCATAATTAAAATGCCAAAGTCTAAAGGCAAAGAAAGAATCTTAAAAGCAGCAAGAGAAAAGCAGTTAGTTACCTACAAGGGAGCTCCCATACATTATCTGCTAATTTTCCAAGAGAAACTTTGCAGGCCAGATATTTTGGCAGGAAACACTCAAAGTGATGAAGAGAAAGGGCATACAACCAAGATGACTCTACCCAGCAAGGGTATTTTTCAGAATTGAAGGACAGATAGACAGCTTCCCAGACAAAAAAAAAAAAAAACTAAAGCAGTCCTCACCATCAAACCAGCACTTCAGATCAAAAAACACACATAGACTGAAAGTAAAGGACTGTGATAAAAGTTCATGAAAATGGAAACAAACAACAACAACAAAAAGCTAACATAGCAATACTTATACCAGACAAAATAGACTTTAAAACAAAGGCTATAACAAGAGACAAAGAAGGATCCAGTAATCCCTCTTGTGGATATTTATCTGAAGAAACCCAAAATGCTACTTCAAAGGGACACGTACATCCATATATTCACTGCAGCGTTGTTTACAATGGCCAAGATGTGGAGGCAGCCTGGGTGTCAGTCAATGAATGAATAGATAAAGAGGAGGCGATACGTATATACAATGTCATATTGCTTGGCCAGGGAAAGGAATGGGTTCTTGACATCTGTGACAGCACAGATGGACCTGGAAGGAATTGTGCTGAGCAGTGTGTCAGACAGAGAAAGACAGATGCAATGTGATTTTGCTTATATATGGAATCTAAATAACAAAACAAATAAGCAAACAAAACAGGAACAAACCCTATACAAAGAACATTTTGATGGTTGTCAGATGGGAGGGGAGTGTGGGTGAAAAAAGTGGAAGGGATTAAGAAGTACAAATTGGTTGTTACACAGTAGTCATGGAGATGTAGGGTATAGCATAAAGAATAGAGTCAATAATACTGTAATAACTATGTATGGTGTCAGATGGGTACTAGATTTATCTGGGTTATAGATGGGAGGGGATTGCGAGGTAAGGTGAAAAAGGTGAAGGGATTAAGATGTAGAAATTGGTAGTTACAAAGTAGTCATGGGGATAGAAAATAAAGCACAGGGAATATAGTCAATAATGTGGTAATAACTATATATAGTGCCAGGTGGATACTAGACTAGTCAGAGGGATCACTTCTTAAATTATATGAGTGTCTAACCACTGTGCTGTACACCTGAAATTAATATAAAATAATACTGAATGTAAAAGAAAGAAAGAATGGAAAGGGAGGATGGAAGGAAGGAAGGATGGAAGGAAGGAGGAAAACATAAATAAATACATAGAAATGGGATCTGTATCTTACATTCAGTTGCAGTAAAG
>NW_017731995.1:824457-826651 GCF_001890085.2 Hipposideros armiger
ACCTGCCAACACTGGGCTGTATTTCCCGTCCTCGTTACATTGGCTGGAACAGAGTGGCAGGTGCCCTCTTAGATCGAGCATGTCCTCTCCCAGCTGCTGCCATGCCATCTGTCTTACTGTCTCCATGACCATGTCCCACTGCCCAGCACCTGTGACCCGTGTGTGCCTTTGAGCATTATCCAGTGAATCAACTGCTGTCCTGCCCAGGTGTGTCCAAGGAACACTGGCTCTGAAGCTACAGTCGTGCCCTCCTAGGCCGGCTACCCCGTGCAGGAGCTTATCCCAGCCTCAGCACAGGCTTTGGAAGAAATCAGAGATAGTCGTGGGTGTGTCTGCACTTTGCGTGCTTCTCTGGACAGCTACCTGGATGACAACTCTGAAAGAGCAGGTGTGTGGGCATCAGCCTCCCTGGGGGCAAATCTTCCTCCCAGAGAGAAAGCCTGATTCATGTCATAGATTTTTCTCAAATTGCATGTTTAATGTGGGAAGCACTGACTCTTGGGTTTTCCTTAAGCAAAGGCTACACTGATAACTACTGTTTTTAGAGCACTGTGTCCCGGCCATTTCATCCTTCTTTTTGCATTGCATTTCTCCAACAACCAAGAAGATAGCACAGTAAACGTCTGTTGATTAAGCTGCCTGGAGTTCTTTATACCTTCTTTTGGTAATAATATCCCTACTTTCTTGAAAGAATTACCCACCACCTTCTAAATCCCATTATGGCCATCTTTTCAGGGCTGTCAATCACAGTACTCTCCCATAATCCACAGGGTGGGCATATGACCCAACAAGGCTAATCAACGTCTATGGAAGGTCTGAAATTTGAGCAAAGTGGTGCTGGCACAGAGAGGGTTTGGTCAGATTCCTCTCCATTGTACTTGTAATAGTTAATCTGGATCCCAGAACTATCATGCTTCCTGTATTTTCTGATGTGAGTCACCCCTGTCCTTTTAATACATTTATTTTGTCACTTACATTAAGTGGAGAAAGCTTCCATTGCTGTAATCTATTGTGCTACTGTGAGATAACTGACATTTTAAAAATCTTGCCATTCTTCAGGACAAATCCATGGTCTAGTGGTATCAGGGTTCTGGCCTAAGAACTATAAGAGAATATATTCATGTTGTTTCAGCCACTGAATCTGTGGTAATTTGTTACAATAGCCATAGAATACTAATACACTGAATTTCATACAGATGGGACTCATTCAGACCCATGACCGAACGAACACATCACAGAGCAAGGGAAATGCCATGAGCTGATTGGTTGAGGTGTAAGTTAAGAAACCCAATTATTCTAGAGAAGAAGATGGGACAAGAATCAATGAGCTCACCTTTAAAGCTGGAGGAAGCAATCCACACGATCTGTGGCTGTCCCATAGTGGGGAACAGCATGTGAGTAACAGTTTAGAATACACATTGTTGTGCACTTACCTTAGAAAGGATGAGAGAGTGGCAGATACTTTTAAGATGCCATGGGCGGTTCAGCTCAAAGTTTACTCAGCAACATGGCTTCTTCTTTTTTTCATAACAGGGATATGGGTTTATTTTTCTTCCATGTCTTACAACTTCTCTTGGTCGATGTATCTTTAACATCTGAGGAGGCTGTCATTTAT
Organism: Hipposideros armiger; assembly: GCF_001890085.2. Classification (NCBI taxonomy): domain Eukaryota; kingdom Metazoa; phylum Chordata; class Mammalia; order Chiroptera; family Hipposideridae; genus Hipposideros; species Hipposideros armiger. The sequence goes on from NW_017731995.1 coordinate 826,073, forward strand.
CACGAGGCCTCACTGAAGTGGGGTGAATGATGTTTACTTCTTGGCAACTGCTTACTCAGTGCCTAATGGAGGAAAGAATGACTCAGTGGAAGAAAAGTGAGGCTAAGATGCAATTATGACTCACTCATTAAAAATATCATAGCAACCCATTTAAATTTATTATATAATCCCTAGACGTCTTTCAATAGTTCTTCCAATGTTTGTATATTAGCCAAAACTTGTTTTCAAGCTTTTTATACTTATTTCTATTTTTGGCATACAGTAAATGCTATATAAATATTCGCTGTAATTAATGCTATTTTACCTACATAACAAGCATCTCAATAAATGAGATGACTGAGTTTCTTCCAGAGTAACTCTGAGATAGGAGGAAGACTCTTTCTCTCTGAAGATAAAATTAATGTCTACCCCAAACAGGATGCCACAGGTCACTCCCTAGACATGTGGGAACAGTGAACTTGGCCAGAAACAGCATTCAATTTAATCCATGAAATTAACACAGAGGGATACAGAAGTGAATTCTTGCAGCTTACATACCACTGGTCAAAGGGGAGAGACATGGGCAATTCTGTCATGCAG
>NW_017731995.1:829066-836519 GCF_001890085.2 Hipposideros armiger
CAGAAACAAAGTTCTATGGAAGTCAATGAAGCCTTTTCAAGAAGCGTTATTGAGATTTTTTTATCTCTTGCCAAAACGAATAAAAGGAAAAGTGAAATTTCTGTCCAACAATCTCAAAATCATCAAGACAAAGAAAAATAATCCAACCCCCAAAGCCAACAAAAGGCCCATTTACTGTCTGACACCCTGGGTGGACTTTGAAGCCACACTTCTCTAACAATCGCTGTATTATGCCCATAGAATAATGTCAACCTATTAATGTGGCATTTGTTCAATCCATTTGGAATTCAAATCAGAGTAAATCAGGATAGAATGCTGCCCTATCACCAAGTCACTAAGGCTAATCAAACAGAGAAACAAACAAACAAACAGAAGTCTTCTTTCTAGGACGAGGGAAAGCAAGATTAAAATTTAATAGAACGAAACTCTGCCCACATAGCCTAACTATATGGTACGAGACCATATTTTCAAAGTGAAAGAAAACATGGAGCACATGACTTTCAGGGACTTAAATGTGATTCCTGATGTCCTTCCTGTCCACACAGTGATAATTCACAAAAGAACACATTCATCTTTACAAACTTTTCTTAAGTGTTATAGATTTTTAACTTGAATCATTAATGTGATAGAAACAAGCTGTAGAGAGCTTTTAAATATGTTGACATGTTTAAAACATGTTTTTAAACAAAAGCATGGATGTGTTTTTAAGAATGACTAAAGCACAATTGCACATCCCAGTGTGGCTTCCCCATTACCAAAATGCTTCATGACTTAGGCTACCATTCCACTGTATTGAAAGCGCTGGGGATCAGACCCTACTTTCTTGGTAAACGGAATTAGAAACAATAAGATATTCAGGAACAAAAGTCTTAGAGGGAATAAGAAAAATTTGATTATATGACTATTGTGAACTTTTTGAANAACCCTATACAAAGAACATTTTGATGGTTGTCAGATGGGAGGGGAGTGTGGGTGAAAAAAGTGGAAGGGATTAAGAAGTACAAATTGGTTGTTACACAGTAGTCATGGAGATGTAGGGTATAGCATAAAGAATAGAGTCAATAATACTGTAATAACTATGTATGGTGTCAGATGGGTACTAGATTTATCTGGGTTATAGATGGGAGGGGATTGCGAGGTAAGGTGAAAAAGGTGAAGGGATTAAGATGTAGAAATTGGTAGTTACAAAGTAGTCATGGGGATAGAAAATAAAGCACAGGGAATATAGTCAATAATGTGGTAATAACTATATATAGTGCCAGGTGGATACTAGACTAGTCAGAGGGATCACTTCTTAAATTATATGAGTGTCTAACCACTGTGCTGTACACCTGAAATTAATATAAAATAATACTGAATGTAAAAGAAAGAAAGAATGGAAAGGGAGGATGGAAGGAAGGAAGGATGGAAGGAAGGAGGAAAACATAAATAAATACATAGAAATGGGATCTGTATCTTACATTCAGTTGCAGTAAAGCCCAGCAGTACAGCTTTGAAATGCTCAGATGATGTTTGCTCAAAAATAATAGACATGCATTAAGTTATTTACCTCTTTGTGTATTTTTACAATATTACAAAATCTGAGGATTTGAACCAATTTTCTAACTGATATGTCTTCAGCCTGAATAAACCCAAGGTGAGAGCTGCATGTTCACATGGGGAAAGGATAGAGGCAGGACAGCAGAAAACGGTCACTAACTCTCTAGGGTTATTAAGGAAGCTCTAATGGGTACTTTCAGAGCTGCAGAAACAAAGCATCGCATCCATAATTAACAACAAGGTGTAACAGATTTGCTGATGCTTATAATTGCTATTAAACCACTTAAGGCAGTCAGCTCCCTTTGGAATGTGTCAAGTTACGGTGTGTGGTGGCAACCGCCTCCCACTCAAATATCTTCAAATGTTCTTTAGATACTCTATTCAAGTTACATTCAAGAAACCATTTACAATCAGAAGTACACTTCACCCTTCTCTTCCTTTATATCTGGAGTTTACTGATGGTGATAATAGTGAGAGAGTCTATAAGCCTCGTTTCGATCAGACACTGATTGCAAAGTATAACAGAGGATGCTAAATATTTCATTACTGTTTCACTCTCACCTGCTCCACAGGTTTCAGACTGTTCTGGAAATAGCTAGAGATGCAACCTGGATCTTGGTGAATTTTCTGAAGCTTCAAGATTCACTGGAATCTAGGCTGAGACCAAAAATCTTGACCAATTTTTAGGGGAAAGCTAATGTTCACTGATTTAATTTCTCATCAAATGGCCTCTTCTTGTCGCCTCATGAGCTATGCCTACTTACTAGAGTCCCGGGGTCCATCTCATGCTTCACGCAACCATTGTCCAGAATGGATTACTTTGGTATCCATTTTTAATTTCACATGTTATTTTATTATTATTTTACAGTTTATAACAATGGTAACTAATGGAATAAAGGATGCATTTTACAGTAATAATTATATTTTATCTTCAGGAGAAAGTCCAAATGAGTGATGAATGATGTAAATTCTAAGTATCTTAATAATAGGAGAAGATATTTACTGGTAGATACTTTGAAAGATTTTTCAAAGCACCCTATTGATGTGGTCCTATATTTCTGCCTTATGTAAGGTCAATCCTGTTAAAAGTCAATCCAGAAGCATTTATTCTGTGGCCAGTATTAGATAGATGTTGTGGAACATTACAGCACAAGATAAAGCTCTGCTGAAAAATATCGAATTTTCTTTGAGCCTTCTTAGCTCCAAGTGTCATGTGGGAATGCCCAGCTGCTAGAAGAAAATTGCCCAGAGGCCAAAACTTGCAGCTCATAACAATCTAACCCAAGCACAATGGGGACCTTTGGTGTTAGCCACTGTAGAAAAATCCAGCAGAGATGTTATTCAGAAAGTAGAAGGTCCCCCAAAATAGCTGCATAGAGATGCCCAACAAAGACAGGAGAAAGGAAATGTCACCAAAGAAACGCCTGGATATAATTAGTGTCTCTTACCCCCCAGCTCCCAGCTCCACAGGTATTTTATGGAGTAAGCATGTGAAGAGATTTGAAGGGGGAGAGGATAGTGTTTTCCCCTTTTTTCCAACAGNTTGGCAGTTTATGAAATATCAACTTCAAGGGAGCATTTGAATACTCAAGTGTTCTAATCAAGATATACAAATATTTTATTATCCCTCCACTGTACTTCTGTTCTACTTAAAGAAATCAAATGGCACTGATTTAATCAAGCTCATTTTTTTTTAAAGGAGAATTCAGGGTGCCTCACACAGGATTCACAGTGCATCAAAGGTCAGTGTTCAGCGGAAATCAGATAACAAGCATGTTGTTTTTCAGTCCTCGGTTCTGCTCAGAATTCCTCAGAGGAAAACCTGTGGCTCTACAGGCTCATTCAGAGGTGAATTTAAAAAACAAAAAAGCTACTTCCTACTCTGCTGTCTATTTATTCATATTTTATAAATACTTGGAAGTAATTTTACATCTATATCTGAATATTAAAAATACAATTTGTTTTAACATATAATATAGTTTTATGAGTCATGCATATAAAAGAATGCTATTATCATATAGTGATTACCTGCCTTAAAGGAAAATAGAGTTATAAAATAATAAGGCTGATTTTAAATTGTGCATAGAACCAGTAATTGTGTAGTTAAGGCAATTAAAAGATTTATTGAATCTTGGTTAAAAGTAGGACAAGGACATTAAAGAATAAAGTGTAATTTATTTGGTGCTACTTTGTAAATGCTTCTTATCTACAAATCATCTAATGGTACCATATACAATATACTTTCAATCTCAACTCAAACATAAAATAATCTACAAAATCGCATGGCTATCATCAATATACAGTGATTACGTTTTAAAAAGAAAGAAAATTAGCAATTAGTTAAGTTAAGGTGCCGTAACTTTTTTTTTCCACATAAAATATTAGCACCATATCAGAGAAAATGATCTAAACTATGGGCCTTCTCCTACTTCTTAAATAACTAAATATAAACATTTTTTTTCCCCAAAGCACAAATATTAATTTGCAAAATCAGTTCTACAGTAGTTAATAGTTCTCTTTTTGCATGTATATTTCCCAGTAAGGAAAAATAGGAAGTAAAAACTTTCACAGGGTCTGAAAATTAAACAAACAAATAGAAATCTAACCAAACCCAACATCATCCTTCAGCAATGCGTCCCCACAGACGCAAATGTGGACATTTCCCGGCGGATGGTGCTAAACGGGGACAGTTCCAGCTCCGTGGTGTACTCGTTGTCATTGTCATCGCTGGTCACCGTGGATGCCTTCTGAATGCACTCATCACAGCAACAGCAGCAACACTCCATGAAGGCCCGGCTGAAGGGTTTGCACAGGCAGAACAGGAGGACCGGGGTGACACAGGACTTAAAGAACAACAGGAACTGGCTGATGATGTTCAGGAGGTCCATCGTCTGCTGGGAAACCCCCGTCGCCATGTAGGCAGTGACGATGTTGCAGATATTTTCAGGAATAATGCAAAACCCATACAAAATGGTCAGAGCCACCACTGTGCAGTTCATCTGGCTTTCTAGCTGAATCTGCCTCTTATTCCCTCGGGTGCTGGCTTTCTCGGCTTTGCGGATCTTCCTGGCAGTCACTAAGGAGCAGGTGATGGTAAAGAGCGTGGGCAAACAGAAGTAACAGCCAAAGTACCACCAGAGCCTCGCGCTGTCGTAGGTCAGGGCTAAAACGTAGACGGTGTCCGGTAAATCGGGAGAGACCTTGATAACGCAGCGCTCGGCGGGGGCCCGGCCGCTGAAGCCCAGGTCGTCTCTGCTCAGCTGGCGGAGAACCACCTCCGGGAGCGCTAACAGGAGGGCACCTACCCATATAACGGCCAGCTTGGCCGTGGTGGAGGAACAGTTTTCAATCATTTCATAGTACATCTGCACGTTGGTGGCAGCCCGGAAACGGTCTATGCACAGAGCGCACAAGGTGAAGGTCGTGACCCCGAGAGAAGCGACCTGTGGGGGGAGGAACACGGAATGCAGTTATCCTGGGGGGTCTCTGGGGAATAAATACAGATGGGTTCAAGAGTAAAAAAGGAAAGGGGAGCAATTTCCTGGAATAACAAGGCATGGGTGACTGGGTCGCTGACTTCAGCTGAATCATTGTAAGGATGAACTTTAAAATAGGGTGGGGGGGGGCAGGGAAATGCAGCGAAGGTTCAGGGTCATGGAGTCAAAAAGTGTCAGAGCTGGAAGGATCCATAAAGATCATTCAGTCCAACACTGTTTTATTATAGATAAGGACACGGAGATCCCCAAGAATTTCAGTCACCATGAAAATGCCTGCCACCAGGCGATCTAGATAAGGAGTAAGGATAATGGAGTGTATCCCATTTTCATTACTGAAAAAGATGGCCGTGTTTTCCGGTGTGGCGATCAGCAGCATGCCTTCCTTACAGCAAACTTTCAACTGTTTATTGCTTCCAAAAACTAGAGGAGCAGAGATCTCCAATTTCTCCTAACAGCAAAGTAAAGTATTTTAATATTCCTTTCATAGACGCTTATGGAAAATAAGGAAGGGAGATTCTCCAGAGGTCAAAAATCAACGAAAAAATTAATTCCAAACAGGCCAGTGACCACACCCCCCTGCCCCTTTCCCCGCCTCCCCCCATCTCTACCCCTGCATGTTTGCCCTAGAGGCATCTGCCAATCCTAATGAGATTTTCAAGTCAGTTTTAGGGAGACCGATGGAGCACAGAAGTCACAGAAGTAGACCACAAAGCTGGGACCCATGTGAGTGGGGATTAGATCAAAGATCCCTTATGAATTGGGAATGCCCCAAATAGTGACATCTTTGTGGGTATAAAGAGGAAATAAAATCAAGGGAGATAGTGGAGAAACTTATCTGCATTTTAGGATATAGATTTGGATGAAGTGGCGGGGGGGTGAGCGGAGGAGAAGAGTAAATTCTAACCAGGAGCCTGAATTTGTACTGGACTCAAGCCAGATTTCACACCATCTATGTGGCTCAGAGGAAACCCAAATGCAAGTTTTAATGGTCCCAGGCACCTGACAGGAGCAAACACAAAACCTCTCTGGAAGAATGTACTTTCACACCGGGCCTCAGAGAAATCCCACAGGTGAAAATTCCAGGGCACGTGGATTAAAAATCACAATGTGCATGAGACAATCCACCACTATGAGCCCATTTATGTGCCAAAGGAAGCCAGTGATGGAAACAGACATAGGTCCATCTGTCATGAAATAAATATGCTCATCACATTTAAAGAAATATGAGANGCACCCAGTTTTTAGATCCCAAATTTTTTTAAAAAGGGTGCATCTTATACATGGCGAAATATGGTAGGATGTAACTGAATGAATGGAAGGTGTGAATGAGGGAAAGAAGAAAATGATTAAAGTAACAAAGTGGATTTTAAGATACCTAGACTTAATACCTTTGAGATGGAGAAGTTTGAAGATTCAATTGTAGCACCCAGATGTTATAATTTGTCTAGAATATATACCATGTATATGGCCATAGATATGTACATTATTTGATTCATGCTATGGTCTGAACACTTACCAGAAAATTATACTTACTTTTTCTTTTGACACTGCTTCTTAACTCAGAGTCCTGGTTTTCCATCTGTATTTTGTTAAACTATGTTTTCTGCATGTTCTTCCAGTTTAAATATTGGTTTATTATTTTACTGAGCAAATATTTATTGAATACCTACTATGTTTTAACTGTATCAAGACAGTATTTCATAGATTGCTGTGAGTGTACTAGCAAAGTAGAAGAGATTATTATTTATAATCCCCCAAAGGAGATATATTCTTAGAGTTTTTAGGCTAAATCAATACTAAATCAGGGTCAAATTATGTGACTTTGGGTGAGTCAGTTAACTTCTCAGCGAAACAGTTCGTGTATACAAAGAAAGATTTGGGTAAGATTGGAAGACTTTGAGATCACTTTGAGCTCTAAAGTAATGTAATTCCAGTCTATAATACAGGACCTATGTAGAATGATTTTAAATTTGAAAACTGATAATATAAGTAGCAAAGCAAAAGTGGAGTTCAGTAAATACTCTTCAATTGCATTCACTAAAAGACTGGGACAAAGAAAATATAACATATATTTTTCTACTCACCAGAAAGAGGGAAGGAACACTCATAAAACGTGATAGTGAAATTGAAGAAACTTTTAATATGCTGTTCCTTTTCTCTCTTTATAAGAAAGGTTAGCCACAATCAGATATTCTGGGAATATGCTACCTAGAAAGAGAACATAGATAGCCAACCAACAGAAAGCAATTGAAGAATACTTCAAAATGCAAATGAATTCAAAACATCAGGAAGAAACCTTAACCTATTACCTTGGGGAATGCCTGAAGACTGGGAAAAAGTCCATCAGTTTTTAAATGAAGGGGAAGGATTTGAGAAGACATGCTCTTGAGTAAAGGTATCTTAAATGTTTCTCAGAG
>NW_017731995.1:837724-856244 GCF_001890085.2 Hipposideros armiger
GTCAGGAGTTATCTACATGTATGTTATAATTTTAGGGCTGAAAGTTTCTTTTCATATTCTAATTTTTATAAAACATGGCAAACTATGAATAGTGGCCATGCCTCTGTGTTTTTCAAAGTATTTCAGTAACCGTAATACCTTGCTGTGGTTCTCAGTTGGCCTGATCTGGCTGCATTTGGAAATTGGGTGGGGTGGGGGGAGGAGGGGACAGGAGAGGGGGGTACTTATCACAACCACCAGGAGATGTTGGGGGCAGGTGTAGCAAACACACTGCGACACTGGGAAAAAATCACACACAACACAGAACAACAAAGAACTGTGTTGTCCCAAAGGCCACTTGTATTTTTGGTGAGAATCATTGCTTCTAGTCCCTAATGATGTAAGGACTGATTATGACTTTCTGAGATAAAACACTGGAAGTCTAAATGTCTTTCCTGATGCTGTTGGGTGTTGGAAAAGTCATGACATATTTTTTCTGTTTTCTGTTGCAAAAATGCATCCTGACTTTTCCGACAACCCAATAGATCAGAAAACATCAAAAAGTATCACCGGTTTAACGCTCCACTTCCATGTGTGTGTGTGTGTGTGTGTGTGGTGGGGGGTTGTATGTGTTTCTTGACTCTTCCACAAGCTCTAACAATAAAAAATAGTTTCTCTCTTTTTTCAGGGGCTGAATCCTGATCACAGAATCCTTGGGTGGATAGGAAATGCAGTCAAGTTGATTCCAGTTAATTCAATCAATCAAAGCAGCCAAGTCATTGATCTATGTGCCTGATTTTATGCCAGTAGCATACTGTTTTGATTACTGTAGCCAGTCAGAGAAATACAAATACCATATGATCTCACTTATACGTGGATTCTAAAAAACTGGATAAATGAGAAATGCAAACAGAAATAGTCTCAGAGACACAGAGGAAAAACTGAGGGTTACTAGTTGGGAGGGGGTGGGGATGAAGGAGAAGGGGAAGGGATGAGACAATACAAATTGGTAACTGCAATATGGCCTTAGGGATAGAAAAGACAGTCTGGGGAATATAATCAATAATGTTGTAAATATTTCTTAGGGGGCCAGATNTTTTTCCACACAGAGCTTTTCCAGGGGTATAAACACGTGTTCCTAATGTACACGTACTATCATCCAATAACCTATAAAATATGAACCAAGCATCATACATGCACTCTAATGGGCTACCCAGGAGTACATCCAACACAGGCACACACTAATTCATATCGACTCCATACCAAGCACTGTGCTAGATATTGGAAACATAGAAAGGAACAAGAAGCAGTTTCTTTCCCTCAAGGAGGTCAGAGTCAACCAAGAGCGGGAAGGGAGGTGGTTCTCAAAGTCACAAGATAAGCACAGCGATCACCCTGGAGCATCAAATGTACTCAACTCTTTTGGGGGAAATGGAAGTGATTTAACGTTGAATAAACGAGGTCATTATTTACATATGTAAACAAGGACAATGAATAAGAGGTAAAATATTCATGAGGATTAAGATAAAACAGGAGACTAAAAGAAAATTGCCCTCTACAGATGGGATGCTTTGGGCTGCATCTCATCACCTGGGTATCGCATCACTGTCCCCTGCCTGGGAGTGGGACTGTGTCAGCTGTGGGTCATGCCTTGGCAAAGGGGCAAGGAAAAATGGGTAGATATAATGCACATGTCAAAACGTTTTAGAACTCACAGGGCTCATGCTAACAAAAGGAAAACCATTTGTCCTAACAATTTTAACATTCAAAGCAATTGTTGTTTATCTACTACATGCAAGCTGCCACTCTCCCCAGAATGATGCAACTCGCCTTGTGGCTTCTATGAGAGTTCCAACATCAAATATTCTCTTCTTTTCTTACACACTACACAATAGTCATTATCTACTACTTCTAATATGGAAACTTAGGACATTGTGTCTATGCCCTAACTATTCTCCCAACTGTTAGTGATGACAGTCTGAAAATGAGATATAATGAGGGACTAACAGTTTAAGAGGCAAAAATGAAGAAAAAAATATGACTAACAAAGATCTAGGTCAGAACAGATCAAGAGGTCATGATTGAGCTTCTAACCACCATTCTTATTCTGCACAATCTTTAGAAAGTTTCCCATAAATGCCAGTATAAAAAATATCAACCCAATATGGCCACCAAAAAGAATCATCTTTATATTAACCTTTTGAAATTAATTTTCAAATTAATAAATTGTTCACCTTGATGAAAATTTATTTTGTATCTATGCTAGAGACTCGGAATAATCCTTGAAACTGAGGACCACACTATGCAGTTGTCTTAAGATCAGATTATATTTTTTAATGTCAGTAACTGCCATATTTTGAATGGAAAGCTGAGAAGAACTTGGCATTTTCTGAAGGTCTACATCAAACAGAGCTAGCTGGAAATTTCAGTATTCTCTTCTATAGAGTTTTGAAACCTGACATTTATATATTAGTTTTTCAAATGTTTTGATTCATTTTCTGTAAGAATGTAAAACAAAACAAAATTCTCAAATTATCAAATAGACAACAAGTCGTCAGCAAGGCTTTCTGTGCCATTTTTACTAAGGCAAATCCTTGTGCATATCTCCCTGTCACTGTGTATGCTGAGTCAGTTCACAAATACAAAGGTACAGAGCTTTATACTGTGCAGTCTTTCTAAATTAAGAATAACATTTCTATTAAAAGGATAGCTTGGCGAGATAAAAATACTAGAGACTGAGGATAGGCAGTCTCTCAGAGGCTTGGCACATCTATTCGCTTGGTAGTTTTCTATCATTTCTTACAAAGAACACACAAAGGATAGCATCTCTTCCCCGATTAATTGCCCTAATTTCAAATCTCTAGATTTAAATGATCACAGAGCTAGTATTTGTATACTTAAGTCCAATTATCCAAGTCAGTGGCAAAGCATTTCATGAGAAGTAATAGCAAATGAATGAATGTGGGTGGACATGTATTAAGGCGGGTGCATTAGACTGCTACTCCTTAGGTAGCATAAGCTGTGCTGTACACCCACTCTTAATTAGAAGATGGTCACTGCTTTGAAAAGCAAAAATAAAAAAAAGGGGGGGGGGTTTCTAGCTTCTGCACATTTCATCTCACATGATAACAAAAGACAGGACAAATTTTGAGCAAGATTTACATGTGCTCCAACTTTTTGCTCAGCAATTCTCCTGCACTGTACTTTACTTGAAGATGCTCAGTTCTTCAGCCATTTTCCCAAAAGCTTTGCTACTGAGTCAGAACCTCAGACATGTCTGATCCGTAATCCTCTTAATGATTCATTCATAGGTTAAGGGAAATGTCCCAAAGTTCATACACTAATTTCAGGAAACTCCTGCATTCAGCTTCCTGGTTTCAAATTGTCCTTCTGTCTGATAGCATTCTCTGCCATCAGCACCCAGCTGAAACAGGGTGAACTGTCCAGGAAGGTCTCGGAGCTGAGAGTTGTTAAAGGAGCCTCTAAGGAAAATGCTGCCCCCACCGCAGAGAGAACTTGCAGAGCAGTTGCCAAAAGCAACTGAAGCCCAAACACTAGTCCTAGATACCTACTCCATCCTACTGTCCGGTCTGCAGTACTATTACTTCAGATATTTTGCTGTAAATTCACCTATGCTCTTGCTTTTATGATGTAAAAGAACCAGAAAGGTGGAAACCCCATCCTCAGGATTTTCCCAAATTGTTCACATAAGGCTTTAAACATCCATAAAGAATCAACTGCATACCTCAGAAATTAATTGATAAAAATCATCTGGATAATGGATGGTGGGCTAATTTCTGCCTATTCAGATATGAGATCTATCCATGTAATTAAAATTTCTAAATGTTGGGGTAACAGGAGAAGATTTCTATCACAATTTTTAAATATACTTGTTTACACACAGCTCATTAGAAATTCTACCAAGATGAATAGTGCAATTATACACAATTATCAAACTGTATCATGAATGCTGGATCTTCTGCATTTAATGACCATATCTGATTGCTAAAATTCAATATCACTATGAAATATGCTCTTGGGAATAAAGCTGTTACGCATTCGCTTAGATGGTTAGTTCTTTGAAGCAACATCCTAAGAGACGAAATGAGTAAGATGCAATCTCTTATTAATTAAACTGCAGTGGGGGGGATAATTAACATCAACAAAAGCAGACGTGTAAACACTTTCAACAAACAAGGCTATTCATTTTGAGATTCCAGCTCAGAGGAAAACTGGAAGTAGAAATTTGTAACTATTTAGGAAAATAGATATTGAGCATTTTGAGGGGCCTGGCATCAAAATACAGAAGCAAGAGAAATCAAAATAAAATCTAAACTCTTTTCTTTCAAACAGCACCATTCTGCTGGTGTTCGTATCCCAGAGTAACAACAGAAAAGCTCCCCCCAGCCCTGCAAGGTCAGCACCCAGGGCACCAAGTCTCCGGGCAGCTGTGGGCACCTGGGCACCAACAGGTACAGGAAAAGTCGAGACCTGAGCACTCAGGTGGGAAAGCAGCAGTTTCGATGCCAAATGCTGTCCCCGTTGTTCAAGTTGTGGGTGCAATACAAACTTTTTTCCCTGAGGAAACCTGAGCCACTCGATTCACCCCCTGTTGATTCACCATGATGTGAAAAAAGGGCATACAGCTCCTCTCTGAAAATGGCCATCTTTGAAGATCCTGTGTAGGAGCTATTGCTCCATTTCTCAGCAGCTTACTGAAGATAGAAAACACTAGGAATGAGAGGAAGCTGAGAAACAGAAAACACAAGTCCCATTACGTCCAACTCTTAACCAAGTAAAGAGTATCTTTTGCTAAACCTTCTCATATAAATCAGTGATAACACTAATGAGGGGAAAACGGCCACCGTACTTCCAGGCAAAATGCTTTTTAGAAGAAACTGAATCTACATGCTTTGGAAGTCCAGCAAAGCAACTGGAATACACTGATTTTTATAGAACAGGGACATTTCTAACCAAAGTCATCACTACTGTACTCTAGCCTAACACACTTTACCTCAAAAAGATGTTTAAGTGCATCTATTTCTGTGCTGTCCTTTTCATACAAGTAACTCTCAAAACAAGGGCATTATTGTTAAGAAAACCCATTCATTCAGCCCATGAATGATTATCTATTATAAGTCCCTGGTTACAGGCCTAACAATCAGTCAGGAAAAAAAGCAGGCGCACAGGGTAGAGTTTCCTTTGAAACTCTAAATGGCTTGAGTTCCTATGCTTTTGGCTTTCTCGTGCATTTTCCATAGTCCCCATCTTAGCAGCACTTCCCCATGAAACAGACGACCTCCCCATAAAAGAAACGCTTCTTTGAGCACCAGTGGGGACAGCATGTTTATCAGAGCCACTGTTTATCAGACTGCTGTGAATGAGATGACCTTTATCAAAAGGTCTTCATTGAAGAGTACATGCAAATCATGACACGATGGCAGTGACACACTTCCATTAGGGTTTCCAAACCAAAACACAGTGAGGGGGAGAGGTCTGCCTCACCGCTTACACGCATGCACACACCTCTGAAAGACAATAGAGCTTTCCATGGCCACTCTTCCACAGCCAAAGAGAAGGCTTCCCACCTTTATCAGGATCACTGAGATTTAATAAGATACACCCACATATCATATATATCCATTAATTTCAATTATGCCCAGCCTATTTCATCTATATGTGAATCCCAATGTCATGAGGAAAAATATTTTGAAAGCATCAATTGTCATTATTACTTCATCCTCCATCTTCCTCCCTCTTGTGTAAACTTGGTAACATTCTCTTACTTATTTAAAAACAATTGAGACTATTTAAAAGTCAACCTAGGGCTGGCAGAGTGGCGTGTTGGTTGAGTTGGCTTGGGACTCCAGCTCTGAGCAGCAGGGCCCTGGTTCAGATCCTACATGAGGGCCAGTGACGTTGCGCCCTCTACAGCTAAGATGGTGAACAGCAGCTTGACCTGGAGCTGGGCTGCCGTGAGTCACTGGCGACGGAATAGGCTGCAGTGGAGCTGCAGTGGGCTGCCATAAGCTACTGTGAGCAGCCAGCAGCCAGCATGAGCTGTCAAGAGCCGCCCTAAGTGGCTGTCCAGTGACTGGCAACCAATCTGCCTCACCCGGGAAGAGCGCAATGATAATACCAACATGGGCTAGTGAAGTGATGTCCTCCACAACTAGACTGAAGAACTAAAGAGCAGCAAGTTATCTGTTCCCCCTCCCCGATTCCCCAATGCTGTTCCCCTCCCCCAATTCCCCAATAAAATCTTTAAAAAACAAACAAAAACCCCAACCTATCATCCCCAAACTTGTCCTGAATCCTATAAACCTTTCTTTACCTTTATAGTCCCACCTTGACATAAGGTTTCCTACCAATTGCAACTTCTGAGTTCTATAGCACAGTACATTGGTTTTGCAGTTAAAAAAAAATTGCTACAACTTATCTAAAATATTATAATTTAATTATAAATGTGTCAATGCTCATTAGTATAAAAATGCAAGTGAAGCAAAATTAACATCATTTGTCTCAAGATGGAAAAATCTATTGGAATCAACAGGCCTTAAAGAAGTTTTATATTCCATATTTATTCTCAATAATTAGAAATTCATTTCAAAATTGAATATTTTCCCCAAGCACACAGTCCAGTTTTCAATGCTTGGTATTATTATGATGTTTCTAATCAATCTTCAATTGACCTAGAATTTCTGTTTGTCACTTAGGGGTTCTGGTGAGTTTCCAAAAAATAGCAACAAGTTTGCATCTATTTTCCCTATAAATAATGACATTGATTTGGATAATGGTGAACCTACACTGAGAACAAAATCAGAGTTGGCCTCATCCATTTGTGTTTTGGTAATTATGATCTGAATGATATTGGGAAACCACAATTTAAGAGAAAAATGTCTCTGCTTTTAACCAAAATTCCCTTGGTAGTCTGTTAAGGAAGTAGTACTCTTTCTCATTCAACCCTCTTACAAAAGGCAAATACCTCTAAACCTCACGTTGGTTAACAGGATGTGAATTAGTTAATAAGGATGCTTTTCCTATACGGAGAGATGTGACCCAAGGAGAAGACAGGAAAGGCAGGAGGAAAGGGGGAAGGTAGGGAGTGACAAGGAGGGAGTAAAAATGGCAGCCCTGAGTATAATCACAGACCCAGTGAAAATGACTCACTCCAGGCAGGGCCCAAATCGGTGAACTTGGCCTCATTAATATGATGAACCACTCCAGTGTGCTGACAACACTGAAAACTATCATAAATTCACAAACTGAAAGTATTCTGTTTCAAGAATAAGCCTGGCACTGTGATTCGATCCTGTGTTTTAGGGGAGTTTTATGGAACAGCAGCTATACCTACTTTGCAAATAGAAAGACCCCATAGTTGAGGTTGCAGCAATCCCTTTCTCCATCCCACCTTGACATTTTCTATGAGATCATCTCTTTTGGCACAAAGAATACCATTCTAATTAGGATCCTTAAGAGTTAGTCTTGGCAACAAGGTTGAGCTAATTATGGGACCTTGGCAGGTCAATTCTTGGGAAGTAAAATGACAGGAGGGGCCCTGGGGGGTGGGAGCGGAAGTGTGGTGCCAGAGACAAACCCCCCTGCCTGTCCATGCCTCTCCCTGCACAGCCCACATCCCACACACAGACACCTGTGTGTCCAATGGACACTGCTAAGTCTAGTTGCATCACATAGGAGGAGCTATTATAGGTGGAGACATCCTATCAAGGTCCAGGCAGCGTTGAGGGCAAAGGCTAAGGCAGATATCACCTACTGAGCCATGGTAGACACACAAGCTCAGATCTATTTTGCCTCTGCAGACATATTTGCTCCCTTTTGCTGTGGAAGGATGCTTTGTTGACATAACCAGATGCTTTGGCAGCCCTCAGGAGCTCAGGATAAGTCCTCCCTCTGATGTTGTGCTTGAAAGGTTAATCTAATTCTTGCAAAAGTGTTCTTGATGCTTCCCTTCCCTCCACTCTATAATAGGGTCTAAAGTACCTCCTTTGTCAGCCTTGGTTACTAGGTTCTCTAAGGTCAAATTAAATAATTGGCATGTCTGAGACTTTCAGAAGAAAGGGACTCATTTTAAGGTTATTACATTGCTAAATAAGTCAGTCATTTAAGGAAAGTTTTAAAATTAGATTTAATTAATGTCTTTATGGCTAATAAGGACTCATAATTCCAAAGCAGAGATGATTATCTCAGGCATAATATTCTAAATAATAATTAAACATTTCATAATATTTACAATAATTCTATATTTTAAATTTTCTAGGGCTGGCTGAGTGGTGTGTTGGTTAGGACTTGGCTTGGGATGCCAGTTCTGAGCAGCAGGGCCCCCGTTTGGATCCCACATGAGGGCCAGTGACACTGCGCCCTCTACAGCTAAGATGGTGAACAGCAGCTCGACCTGGAGCTGGGCTGCTGTGAGTCGCCAGCGATGGCGTAGGCTGCAGTGAGGCTGCAGTGGGCTGCCGTGAGCTACCGTGAGTGGCTGGCAGCCAGTGTGAGCGGCCATACAATGGCCAGTGAGCAACTGCCTCACCCGGGAAGAGCGCAATGATAATACCAACATGGGCCAGTGAAGCGACATCCTCAACAACTAGACTGAAGAACAAAAAGACAGCAACTTGTCTATTCCCCTTCCCCAATTCCCCAATAAAATCTTAAAAAAAAAAAATTTCTGGTACTGTCCAATCTGCCAAATTATCTTGCCAATTATTCTTATGGACCTCCTATTCCAGGAGAGATTGAAAAAATAAGAAGGCAAGAATGTAAAGATTTTCACAGTTGGAACTTTTCGCCACAGATCTAGGCCGAGTGTCATTTATGAAAACCAACTGTAAAAATTTGATTCCAAAGGAATTAGAGAGAGCACAACTTTCACTTTAATTTCTCTATTTTTGGTCATAACCCAGTATAATTATGAGCTAATCCACTCCAGGGCCATTCCTGAATTTCCATAATACCTTGTTTAAACCTCTATTATTCCACATGGTAAAACGTTATTTTACTTTTCTGTAACTTTAGTAACAGTAATTCATCTATGTTGTTCATCTCTGGAAACTTTTTCCCCTCTTTCCCTCCCCTTTCTAGCCCTGTCCCCTCCTGACCCAGTGTCTATCATAGAAGAAAAGCCCAATAAATGTTTGATGAATGAATGGATAGTGAAAAAATAAATGGATGATGATATATATGGAAAAAGGTTATAGAGCATAATGAATTATTCAAACTGTTCCTTAATCACTTATTGGGTGCTGTTGTGTTATATATAATCCTTAAAAGCTGAATGGGAACTAATATCTCTAAGAAAGAAAGTAAAGAAAAATCATGTCCCTGTTTATACCTCATTGACAAGTTTTAGAAAAGGATGACATTCTTATTACAATCAATAGTTAAGGAAATTATTTGAATTTCACATTTGAATATCAAAAAGTTTTTATGTTTTATGTGGAACCCAAATTCAGTAAATTTCACCATACACTGTTCATGAATGGAGTTAGAAATAAGGGCACACTCTGTAAGTTTTTGTTGTTGTTGTTGTTGTTGTTTTGCAGTAGTTATCAGCTAAATAGTCTTACTTGCATGGAAATGTAGGAAATTATTATAAAGAGATTAATGGGAAGTCATGAAATACGTTTTAAGCACTATTCTCATGCGATGAGTCTATTTTCCATGAGAATATTATTAGTTAACTGAAATTGCTCATAAAACTGTATGTTTCCACTTAAAAGTCCATTAGAATGCCTAATGGCTAATCCACCACTCAAGCAAATTTACCATCTGCCATTATAAATGTGCTATTACTTGAATGTAGAAATTGTAGGGAAATCTGTGTAGAATCGTATACCTGTGATATTGTATTCAGCTTCCAGGACCTTCCTTTCTTATCTGTCAGTGCTAATTACAATCTAAAGCAACGAAAGAGCCATTTGCTTCACTCAGCTTAAAACCAGTTTTTCAAAGTCACTGGAGAATCTGGCTCTTTTGGTCACAAAGGATTCTAGACCTTCCACAGATCATCTCTAGTCCAGAGGCCCTCGTGAGATGCATTCCCTCTATCCATCCTCCACTCTCATGTAGGAGGAATCTTGTATCCCAGTAAAATAAAAAAGGCACTCAGCACTGGGATTATCTTAGAACTATTTGATGTCTTCTTCTCTACCATACACCATGAAGGTGTGAGTTCTTTAAACTAAGGAGGAGCCTGTATTATTCAAAACCTCCAGTCAAGGTCCAAACAGAAATAAACACTTAGCAGTGGGTCTGGGTCAGATGATACATTGACTCTGGTTGGCTTCCATCAAGTAATGAGCAAAGAGCTGTTCTGGTTGCACTTTCAGTGCCTGAATTACTTGGTTTTTCCCATTTGTTAGATCCTTAAGGGAATGGTGAGGTAGAACACTACTTCTCCATTATCCTACTGTAATTCACACCCAGACCTCCATCTCCCTCTCTCTCTCTCCACCCCTCCCCCCACATACAATTATTACTTTGAATATACTTCTTTTGGTGGCGATCTCATAAACCAGTTTAAAATAATGGGCGTGTTGGGATGGCCACCATCCACCCAGATTCCCTTCTCTCCCATCCCCCTTTCCTACCATTCCATCTGCCCTTGGTCTTTATGGGACTTATCACCAGGCCACAAAGGCATCACAGTCCTGGAAAAGGAAGAAAGAAGTTAACAACTATAATAGCTCCTAGTACATGCCCACTCACGGCAACGGTGAACTTGAGAATGCTCCCTTGCTAGCAATAGATCCTGCAAGCTAGATCCCTGCTCTCCTCAAGCCTGAGGTCAACAAACTGGAATGAAAAGAAAATTGCAGAGATCTGTCATTTCTGCTGAAGAAACACCTCTTATTTTTCTACACACACCCAACTCTCTCCAAAATTGCACTACCTCCTTAAGATTATGCTAATGCTCAAGTTGTAGACAAAAAAAAAAAAAAAAGGAAAAGGCAAAAGAGAGAGAAAATCTGTAAAGATCAATAAAAATGAGTTGTGGTTGCTATGGAAAACAGTATGGGGCTTCCTCAAAACCTTAAAAATAAAACAACCTTATGGCCCAGCAATTCCATTTCTGGGAAATTATTCAAAGAAAACAAAAACACTAACTTGAAAAGACGTATGCACCCTCATGTTCACTGCAACATCAATGGCAACAGCCATGGAAACAACCTAAGTGTCCACTGACAGATGAATGGATAAATAGTGGTATATATACATACAATGGAATATTATTCAGCCATAAAAAAGAATGAAATCTTGCCATTTGTGACAACATGGATGGACTTAGAGGGCATTATGCTAAGTGAAATAAGTCAGACTGAGAAAGACAAATAAGCATGATCTCACTTAAATGTGAAATCTAAAACACACACACACACACACACACACACACACACACGAAGCTCATAAATACAGACAACAGACTGATGGTTGCCAGAGGTGAGGGTGGGGGTGCGGAGTGGAAAAAATGGTTGAAGGTAGTCAAAAGGAACAAACTTCCAGTTATAAAATAAATGAGTCATGTGGATGTAATGTACAACATGGTGACTATAGGTAATAATACTGTATCACATATTTGAAAGTTGCTAAGAAAGCAGATCTTAAAAGTTCTCATCACAAGAAAAAAAATTTTGTAACTCTGTGAGGTGACAGATATTAACTAGACCTACTGTGGTGATTATTTCACAATGTATACAAATATCAAATCATTATGTTGTATGCCTGAAACTAATATAATGTTGTTTGTCAATTATACCTCAACAAAAATAAAAATAAATACAAATTAATTGTGGATAAAATTTTAAAGTAACTAAATAATATTAAAAATTTCAAATATTAGAAAAGGCAAACAGATTATGATAAAAATGGTAAATCAAACATTATAAATCAATATGAGGATTGTGGTTAAAAAGAGGATGATTAGCCAACAAATAAAATAAATAGAAAAATGTGAAGAAAAGGCAAAATCTAGATAACAAAAGGAGATACATGTCAAATATGTTAAAAAGTCTTGTGGTTAATAGGAATAAGATTGGGAAGAAGCACATTTTGGAGAAAGTTTAAACAAACGTAGTATATTTGCAATG
The DNA here is from genome assembly GCF_001890085.2 of Hipposideros armiger. Classification (NCBI taxonomy): domain Eukaryota; kingdom Metazoa; phylum Chordata; class Mammalia; order Chiroptera; family Hipposideridae; genus Hipposideros; species Hipposideros armiger. The sequence goes on from NW_017731995.1 coordinate 849,808, forward strand.
TACTTCACCAATATAAAATACTTTATTTTAATAACATAAAATGTAACTTACATAACTTTATTAGATCATTCAAATAATCATGTTTGGCACTTTAAAAAGTGCAGTTGTCTCAGATTATTGAAACTTTAAAAAATTTAACGAGCTACCACCAACTGTGGAACTGTCAATTTATGAAAACCAAGATAAAACTTAAGAATACAAGAAGCTATCAATTTCACCATATAACAGTTGACATTTATTATTTTTTCCTATCTATTGGATATAGAAATCTTTTCTAAAAGATGGCAAGGGTCAGGAATAAGGAAACACTCACTGAACAACTTTGCCTCATAGATGTTTATCTAATAAGTAAACAACACCACTTGTTGAGACAGAGGCTGGTTGTCACTGACTACGACGCTTAGGATGGTTATTTCTCTTCTCTGAGCTCCATGTTTCATCTTTAAAACCAGGGGGTTGGATTAGAATGCCATCTGGTTCTAATGTAACACAATAATTCAAAAGCTACTATAATAAGGCTTTGGTTCCCCATGCAGGCTGCCTCCCCACAGAAGTCCTTTCTTCAGGAATGAAGTGCTAAGGTCCCCAACCACTGGGACTATTAGCGGTCAATGGCTCTTAGCTGCACCCCTCTCTTGGAATTGCCCTTGACCAAAAAGACCCACCCAGCTCAAGGTGATGCCCCCTTCTGGGAGCCATTTGCATCCAATGTCTGGTCCATTAGGGGACATAAAGTCGGGATGTAAAGTCTGGGCCGTCTTGCATTAACTCCAGTTATCCCTGCAGGTCACCCCAACCCTGTGTTTGTGGCATCTGCATCTTCTCTCTCTGCCCAATCCTGTTTCCTCCATTCCCTACCAGGTGTTGAACCTGAGTGCACACCCCAATAAACTTCCTGCCAGCCAATCTCCACATTAGATCTGTTTTGGGGGGGACCTGACATGGAACAGGCACTCTGTACTACATCTCTGTGACTTCTGTGGAAAGAACAGTGCCTCCTGGAGGCAGAAATGCTTTATTTTGAGATTTGGACTGCATTTCTTGTTCTCATAATCAGGAATCATGGGGCTGATACTACTATCCAGTAATTATTTTCACAAAGCATGCTAAAATATTATAAAATTATTTCAGAATAATAGAACCAGGTAGGAATGTAGAAACACAGTCTACATGTTAGATTAAAGATTAAGATTTTCATTCCTGACTTTAACAGTAAATATACATTTAAAGATGTATATTATGGTCTAATTTTTCAAGAAAAATAAAAGAGTGAACCTTTTCTCTCAAACCTTTGCTTCTCTAGGGAAAATAAAATCGAGTACCAATAATTAAAAAATAAGCCTATAAAGAAGGGTAAAAAATACAGAGAATAAAACATAACGATAATTGTGTTAATAACAAGAGAAGAGGTAAAAGCAAAATATTCTTAAGGAGCAGAGAATTACATTGGAAGATGAAATACAAATGAAATTACAGCATACGGTTTTTTAAAATCCTGAGAATTAGAAAGAAAATTAAAACCCATGCGTCATAAATACCATCACTAAAAACTCATAGGTCTCATTAAACTAAGCAAAGTTTTTATATTCTTTTCTGAATTTGGATGAGGCTCTTTTCTTTTAAAGTTATTTTGAAGAACTCTGGTAAATTTTCTTTCTTTCCTCAGGGTTTTTTTTTTTTGGGGGGGGGAGGGTTTTTTGGTATACCTTGTTTTTTTCTTTAATGATAAAGGTTTCTACGTGTCCAATACATTTAAGACAAGCTAATACACTCCTCTCTTCCTGGGGTAACTCTCCTGTTCACTTTGTAGTTTACTTTTGTCTCTTCCTTGCATATGTCCATTTCTTCTGCCTTATTCAAACCATCAGAGAAATTTAAAATTGAAATTGACCTTGAAGAGGTAACTGGTAGACACATATTCTCCAACAAATTCAACTACCTCCTCTGTAATTCATAAATGAATCATCTGCCAAATAAGTTAGATGTTTCAGAACTATTTGGAGCTTGACAACAAGAAACCCTTGTTCCTGGTAAAGCTGCACCAGCTGATTTAGCAAGCACGGAATGGTTCTGCCTCTGATCCCTGCCAGGAGAACACGGGGTCTTATTCACTGTCTCTTGCCTTGGTCCCTCTGAGTAGGTACTGTTTTCTATTTACTTATCCCCTTGCTTTAGGCCCCGGGACAATGTTGAACATAATGTCACTGGCCCTGGTGCCAGACGGGATCAGGGGCTCTGAAATATTTACAGTTTCCCTTCTTCTGCTTCCATAAATGACACAGGCGGTCTGAATGGAGGACATCAAGGGCCAGCTGGCTAAAACCACAACTGGCAACAAAGCACTTGGGCTCCTTCCAAGAACTGATGTTTAGAGAGAGGCCATTTACAGAGCAAATTCCGAGGACCATGATAATGGGGCAGGGCACCTGCCACAGTACGAAACAGTAAAAGTGTACTCAGAAAGATTTTGTTTCCCAAGTTTAGGGCCTCTGAGATGCCCCCTTTCTTAAGGAAATTTCTGGTCTTAAGAGTTTGTCCCTTAAAATAGCCAATCCCCTGTACCCTAATGAATGACAAACATATATCATATACTTTGAGAAAGTTAAGTAAAGTCTGTGCCATGATGGCCAGTGTTATTTCTGCTTAAGCTCATTCACACAAAATAAATAAAAATGTTAGGAAATTGAGAAGTAAAAAAGAAACAAGAAATGACATAAGAATTTAGATGGGACAGCATGGCAGACAGCCAAAGACACTTAAACTCATTTGGGAGGTTATTAATACATCATGAGGCCAACTGACAAAGAAAGACAGATTTCCTTTGTTAAATAAAATACTATTCTATTTTTGTATTTAAGAAAAGATATAGTAGCCTTCTTGGGGGGGAAAAGAAACATGTTGAAGCACTAGAAATCTGGTAGATAAATGATACAGGTTTTTTGTTTGCTGAGTTCTAATAATGATGAACATGAACTGGCCATTTATTAGAATCTCTGATAGGTGCCAAATCAAAAATACATATGACACTATACTCAGAGAGATAAATTTAAAATCTAAACAAGTCTATACGTTATGAGATAATTATTTCACCATCTGGGAGCAGATGAGTTTCAAGGTGAGTGAGCAAAGCTGCCCCCATAGATGACAGATAGATACATAGATAGATACATAGATGGACAGATGATAGATGGATGATAGATAGACAGATGCATAAATAACTGGCAAGAGAAATGAAGGAGGGACCCAGAGAACAAGTGAAGGGGTTCAGCAGCCAGCTAGGTGCATGGAGCAGAAGTTCTGAGGCTACGTCCCAGAAGCGGGTAAAGCCAGTAGCTTGAGACTCCTTGGAGGGCATTACCTCGATATAGGGCACGATCTTGCAGGAGAAGTCCTCCAGCAACCACTTCTTCGTCAGCTCGTGAAAGATGACGAGTGGAAGGCAGAAGAAGATGATGAGAAAGTCCCAGAAGGCCAGGTTGGCCAGAAGGGAGTTGGAGATGCTACGCATGTAGTAGTTGTGACACACGATGCACATCACAGCCAAGTTGCCGATGATGCCAGTCCCGAAGATCACCACCGACAAGCACATGACCGCGTAGGCTCCGTAGGACTCCTGTGTCAGCGGGTAGAAGGGGTTCTTCAGTCGCAAGCGCCGGTTTGTGCTGTTCCCCAGGCGGGGACCCCCGCGCTCGGGGACCCCTTCACCCGCGGACCCATTCTGGGCCAGCGCCCTGCCAGGTGGTGCAATCATCCGCCCTTCGTGGCCAGACGGTCCATGGACCGCCTTGGGTGGGAGGTCCTGGTGGGCGCCCTGGCGTTTCCCGACTCTCCTTGGCCAGTAATAAAGGTCGCCGGCTCCGGGTTCTGTCCTCACCCCCGGCTCCTGGCGGCGCCCGGAAATGCCATTGCCTCTCGGACCCTTCTCCTCTTCTTCCTCTTCTTCCTCCTCCTCCTCCTCCTCCTCTTTGGTCTGAAGGAAGAGTTGAAGAGCCGTGGGGTTCCCTCTCCCCAAAGTTCCGGGGGGCTCCAGACCCCGGGCACCTGTCCACCTCCAGGGGCCAGGAGGCCTGGCTGGAGGTCCCGAGGGCTCAGCTGGCGACGCCCCCGCCCCTCTGTCCGCACCTGGGTCAGCTCCGCGAGCCGCCAGTAGGTCCCAAGACGGTGCTGCGCGCACCGCTGCCTCCTGCTCCTCCTTCCTGGTCGCACGGGTTAGTAGGTCTCCTGCAGCATTCCTCGGTCCCCAAGCGTCCCTGCTGCGACGCAGGTTCAGTGTAGGTGAGCAGCCATCCCCCAGACAAGTTTCGTTCCTGGGCGCAGGGGCGGAACCGAGGGCAGGAGAGGCAGAAACCTTGAGCAGGACCAGAAGCAGCAGCCGCGAGGTTCGGGCAAGAGGCGCGCCTGGGGGCCGCATGGCTCGGTGAGGGCGCCGGGCAGCCGCGGCTCCGACTGAGGATCCACACCTGCTGCCAAAGTTGCTGCTGAGAGTTAGACACATGTCACATACTCACCCCCCGCCCGGGCAGCTGGGGACGGGAGATTACGGGGAGGCTGGGGGATGGGTCTTGGGGTCACAACCCTCCCGCTCTACAATCCTTCCTCGTGTGGCGTCCTGTGCATTTCTCAGCCAAATCCAACCCGAGCGCTGCGTATCCCCAAGGTTCAGGAAGGGACTTGCCGCTCCCGGTGGCTGACCTTGAAAAGTTGCAACCAACACCTGATTGAGGATTAATGTAGCGACCGCGGGAAGCCGGGGACCGAGCCCCGCGCTCCTCCCTGCCCTTGGGCGATGGCCTTTTGGTAACGGTTGCTCTGTCTGTTTACATCCTTTCGATACTGCTTTATCCAGTAGCGAGCCGAGGTCCCTTAAGGCAAAGAAAAATAAGTTCCCCTCCTTCAGATGACTAGTAGCTGCAAGCCCGCTCTCCGCTCGCTGGAAACAGGTTGCCAACAGCCAGACGCAGCGCAGATGCGCCCAGGAAACTCTTGCTCCCCTAACCCCAGCGACTAACGAGGCAACTGCTGCCCAGGAGAAGTGGGGTTCGGAACCCGTGGCCACTGTCAAAGTTGCTTCTCCTCCTGCTCAAAGTTGACCAGGGGCGGCGCGGGCTGCAGGACTGCGTGTCCCCACCAAGAAGGGAACCGGTGGTGGGGGTGGGGAGGGCGGACGATGCTCCTCAGTGGACGGTGCCGGCGGCCGCAGGAGCTTGTTGTTGCGACAGCGGGCGCAGCCCGGGCGGAGAGTGTGGTGCCTGGAACCGCCGCGGGCGAGGCGGTGCATGGCCGGGGAGGGGGTGGTGGCCTGGCCTCTCCCCGCCGCTCCAGCCGCTGTGCGCGCCGGCGACACCAAGCGCTCTCCGCTCCTGGCCTCCTGCCCCTCCTCTGCCTCCTCCGAGAGATGCTGGTTTGTGGGGAGACGGGATCCCCTGGTGGTTTACGACTCGCTAATCCCACACACGTTTCATTCAAGCCCTTTGTAGCGGCTTTCATTCCTAGGAGCTGGAATCCGGGAAGGAACCAGGGGCGGAGGTGCGGAGCCTGCGCGGCTCGAGGCGAGGGATGGGCGGGACACGTTAATTCCCCAGATGTCAGAACCAGCCCGACCGGTCCCGGAGCCGGCAGACGGAGGAGGAGAGACCAGCGGTCGCTTCCTAGCCGCTGCGGCCGGTGCGCATGCCCAGGCCTCGGGCCCCAGGGAGTGGTAAGGTGAGGCGTTCACCTCCTAGGTGTTCCCAAGAGCTGAGACCGGAGGGAAAGAAAGCTCAGAGGTTTCAGTCAGAGAGAAGGAGCAATTCCGAGAGCGGGAAGCAAAGCGAGAACGCTCAGTGTACACCGTTACCTTTAACACTGAGTTAGGGAGCGCCCTACCAGGGGTTATTTCTTATTATAGAACCGTCCAGGGCACAATGAAAGTACTTTAGTTTGATGAAGTAGCGGGACATGACAGGTGGGGGGAATGAACTTGAACAGAACTCCCAGCATGGCTGAGCATGCCTTTCCAACCTTCCAGTACGAAACCCCACACACTCCTGCCACAGCTGTCAGGGTATAGCTATTAAAGTAGACACATTGATTAAGAGAGAGAAAGTGATAGCGCAAGAAATAAACATATTTTGAAATGAAAAAAAAAAGCAACATCTATTAGAGGGACTGGCTAAACGATGATGAAAACCAGGATGCCAATTGAGAGAGAATAATGTGGTAGAGAGAATAATGGCCCCCGCATCCTAATTCCTGTGAATACAGCAAGGGGGCCTTTGGAGATGTGGTTCAGTTCAAGATTTTTTTTTTTTAAGATTTTTATTGGGGAATTGGGGGGAAGGGAACAGTGCTGGGGAATTGGGAGAAGGGGAACAGACAAGGTGCTGTCGTTTTGTTCTTCAGTCTAGTTGTGGAGGACGTTGCTTCACTGGCCCAAGTTGGCACCATCATTGCGCTCT
>NW_017731995.1:856409-862997 GCF_001890085.2 Hipposideros armiger
CTGTTGTTCAGCATCTTAGCTGTAGAGGGCAGTGTCACTGGCCCTCATATATGGGATCCAAACCGGGGCCCTCTGGCGTCCCAAGCCAGCTCTTAACCAACGCACCACTGGGCCGGCCCCAGTTCAAGATTCTGAGATGGAGAGAGAGTCATGGTGGGTCTATACCCAGGTGGGTCTACTGACATCACAGGCTCTTTACAAGAAGGAGGCAGGACGGTCAGAGCGAAGTGGGGCCGTGAGCCAAGCAATGCTGGGAACCTACAGAAACGGGAAGGCCAGGAAAAGGCCCTGCGTGCTCATCTTAGACGTCCAACTTCCAAAACTCTATGATCATGATTTGTGTTGTTTGAACCCACTAAGTTTGTGGTAATTTGTTGTAGCAGCAATAGTCAATGAAAATACCCATTAATCTGAAAATGTAGACAACAGGAACAATTTTATAGAAAAATATAAATGACCAAAAACAGCTCCAGAAGAGGCCCAAGTAGAACTATCACATTAAAGAAATAAACCATTCATCATGGTCTACCCACAAGAGAGCACTTAACACAGCCAACAAAATAAATATGCATTGATACAAAGTGTTTAATAGTTACCCAATTCATTCTATGAAGCCAGACTAATCTTGATACAAAACCAATGACAGAAAAAGAAAAAAATGATAGGCTAGTATTATAATTATTCACTTATACATTAATTTATTCATTTATATACACTAATTATATTACATGCATTAATTCATTAAACAAATATTCTGCCAAAGTTATTTAGGGTAGAGTAGTGAACAAAATAAAGATCTGTTCTCACTGAATTTATATTCTCTTGGCGGAGATAGGCAATAAACAATTCAACAAATAAATACGTATATAATATGTCAGATGATGATAAGTGGTATGGAGTAACAAATGGAAAGACGAAGTAGAGTAATAGATGGGGAAAGGCTATCCTTTTGTATAATAAACATGAATGAAAGCCTTTATAATAAGGTGAGTTTTGAGTACTTATACACTTATATCTAATAATCTCAAAGAAAATACTGACAGTTGAATTCAACACCACCTGTTTAAAAAAAATATATATATATGTATATGTATATGTATATGTAGCATGTAATAGGGCTTATCTGAGGAATGCCAGGATAGGTTAACATTTACATTTCTCAAATAATTTTTTGAAATTGAGATACTGAAGGACAAAGATATATTTATCTCAACAGATGCAGGAGAAACATTTGGTTAAATGCAGCCATCATTCACTATTAAAACTGTTAGCAAAATAGAAAAAGAGAAGTTTCCTTAATATAATAAATGTTAACTAATAAAATACAGCAAACAATGTCAAAATATCAAAAATATCAGAACACAACCATGCTGAAAGTACTTACAAAAAAAAATAAGACAAGAAAAAGAAATGATTGTAAAGAAATAAAATTGGTGTTCTTTGTAGACTTGATAAACCTACATATAAAACTATAAAGAGAATTATGTTTTTATAGCTACCAGTTGTACCTTACCCTATATCAAGGCTTATATAGCTACAGTAATAAAAATAGCATGATGTTGGTGTAGGGACAACCTTATAGACCAATGAAATATAACAGAAAACAGGAAAAAGTGTGCAAAGCCTTGTGGGAATTTGAGATAACAAGTGAACTGCCATTACCAATGGCAGGTTGTAGGCCAGTAAATGATACTAAAAAAATTGACAATCAATAGAGGGGAAAATAAAATTATATTTCCTTCTTCATACTATATATAAAACATGTCAGATGAAAGACCTTTAAGAGTCTCATGCTCTACCAACTGAGCTTGCTGGGCACTCGTTGATGATGAAAGACCTTTAGATGAAACCTAAGTACGTATTTAAAACTTTGAGAAGAAATTTAAGGAAAATGTCATTATGATTTCAGAGTGAGAAAGATTTCATAAGTAAGACTCAAGAAGCGAAAGTATAAGAGATAGATATAGTAAAATCTCGGATTGTGGTTTGTGAGCGTTCCACAAGATGAGCAAACATTTCTAACACATTTTAACTTGGTAAATGAGCGATGTCTTGCAATATGAGTAGTTTTTTTCCGGAATGAATTATGCTCGCAAACCAAGGTATTACTGTATAAGTATGTCTGTCTTAAAGTTTTGCATTTCTGAATTAATAAGAACACTATCAGCAAACTTAAAATCAAGCCAGGAATATGATGCTAGAGGAGTAGTGAGATCTAGTGCTGCCTACTAGTAAGAGAAAAGCCTAGCTCAAATTGGTCTTTCAAAGATACAAAACAATGTTATGGTACAGGTTTATAACGGCCCACTATGCATATCTTATAAAATAAACACCCAGAGCTGAATTACTGCTATATAAGTGACCGTAAAAAAGTAGTATCATTTCTATTAATTTGCATGGACATTTATAAAATTCCTGAGGGGCTTGCCAGGTGGTTCCCCCAGCAGTATCCTTGTGTGGGACACACTTATTGAAGTTTTGCTCTGGGACTGAGAAGAGCAGGTATCATGAGAACATCCAAGCATGTTGTGATCTTAAGTTTCTTTACTACCATTTTAGTATTTTCTCCCAAATAAACCACATTCCACAGAGATCTTTGGAATTTACTTTTTGTCCTGCAACTCAGAAAAAAGGACTGGTATCCAATATCTACAAAAACACCTACAAATTGATAAGGAAAAAAAAAGAGGCTAATTAGAAAAAAGGGGACAAAGAATGGGGTCCGGAATGTTACAAAAGAGGAAATTCAAAAGACCAGTAAAACGGTGCAAAGATGTTCAATCCCTAATAATTAGAGAACTACAAATTATAATAATAATGAAATGGCCATTTCGCCTCTAGTAGACTGGCAAAAATGAGAGAGAGTGATGAATATCCAATTGATTGAGAGGATAGGAAGAAATGAGAGGTCTCATGTCCTGCTCTTAGAGGAGAGAGTAATCTGTCAATACCTAAAAAGTTGATGGTGGGGCCGGCCGAGTGGCGCGATGGTTAAGAGCTGGCTTGGGACGCCAGAGGGCCCTGGTTTGGATCCCACATATGAGGGCCAGTGACACTGCCCTCCACAGCTAAGATGCTGAACAACAGCTCAACCTGGAGCTGGGCTGCCGTGAGTCACCGGCGACGGCGTAGGCTGCAGCCCCTGCTGCAGTGGGTTGCCATTGTCTGCCGTGTGTAGCCAGCAGCCAGCATGAGCGGCCAGCAGCCATAGTGAGCGGCTGTCCAGAGGCCGGCGACTGATGTGCCTCGCCCGGGAAGAGCACAGTGATGGTGCCAACTTGGGCCAGTGAAGCAACGTCCTCCACAACTAGACTTAAGAACAAGATGATAGCAACTTGTCTGTTCCCCTTCCCCCAATTCCCCAGCACTGTTCCCATCCCCCCAACTCCCCAATAAAAAAAATCTTTAAAAAAAAAAAGTTGATGGTGTTTATACCCTATGAACTGGAAATACTATGCCTAACTATAAACCCTAAGGAGCTCTTGCAGGTGGACATAAGAAAATCTCTACATTTGTTTTTAAGAATAAAAAGGATGGAAACAATGCAAATTTCTATCAATATAAGAATGGGAAAATTAAGTATAGTATATTCATTAAAAGAACAAACTAGACTTACATGTATCAACAAGGCAGACTCTCAGAAATAAGAAGAGGGTGGAGGGAAGCAAGATTCAACGTCTTAGGTATACTATACTACCATTTGTGTAACTCTTAGAAAGCACACAAAACAGTATAATAAATCATATGTATCATAAGATAATAAAATATGTGGATGGAGAAAATATACTTCATTCACTTCAGAATATTAGTCCCCCTGGGAGACAGAGCAATGGAAACGGGATGGGAGAAAGCTGTAACTATAGTATTTCATTTCTGTAACTGCAGTAATTTATTTCTTAAAACTAAAATTCAGGAGGGGATAACCTGGCATAATTGTAGAATAACAACAACAACATGTCGCCAAAATAAAACCAAGGCTAGTGTCTTCCTTCTCATCTCATTAGTTTCAAGTTTGGGTTATATATGTAAGCTACTTTGATATCCTTTTGACTCTGGGGCGCGTTAATGTGTCACTAATTTCCGTCTCTACCCAGAAAGGACGCCAAGCTCAATAGGGGAAATTCCCTTGCCCCCTTCCGAGAAACGCCATTGTCATTGACACAGGCTTGGCCTGAGCTGGGCATCCTTCTCCAAGTGGTCAGCTGCAGCACTGCGGTCTCCAGTGTGGAGAGTGGTTTAGGAAAATCCCGGAGGAGGGGCTGCCTGTGCTTGTCTGAGGTGATACCTCCTTATTTATAAGCAGTCCCCTCCTTAACCTGAACAAAGACGCCTTCCTACTTGGATGGCTGCCATGCTCTGGCTCCTTAAATAAAGTCGGATTGTGACCATGAAGAAACTCAGCTGAGTTCCAGCCACCCTGTTGGAGCCTGGGACAAGGTTAATTCTCTGTTTTTGGGGAAACACAATTTTCTTATCTGTGAAACAAGGATATTCATACATGCTCTGAGCCCTGCTCACCCAAGTTGTTATGAGGATCAAGCAGATATGAAAAGACTTCATACACGCATAATATTTGTTGTTGCTTTTCATAGTTTTATTTCTAGCTCTTAGCAAAATTTAAATGCTATCAAAAACATACAAGCCTTGAAGGAGGTCATGCTTGATAAAGAAGTCTGAAGTAATGAGTTTACTTTATAAGAAAATTTAGAAAGCATTCACTGCCAAAAGAAAAACAGATGTCTTTCAAATCTTTCCCAAAATGTATCTCATCAATAAATATAATTTTTAAAATGGGAATTATCCTAACTTATCTATTTCTGTAATTTCTACTTTAGAAAAATCAATCAGAATATATGTTGCCTAATGATTGTTTGGTTTACATCAAAGGTCATTTATCTGTACAAGAACATAGATTTTTCTGTGTCACTGGTCCACAGGGTTTATAATATGTAATATTGATTTTTTCATATACAAAAGAAAACATGCAAATTATTACCCGTCTTGGCATTTCTGCATAATCTGTTAACTTCATTTAGTGTTTTGTGGGCTGAAATAAGACGCCTTAACAAAATAAGAGAAATGACTACTTTAAGTTTTCAGATACATCTTTAAACAGAAGTTTTACTCAGCACCCAATTCACTGCTCAAATAATTTTTTCTTTCCTTTTGGCTCCAGAGAACTCAAAAGGACCATTTCCCTAAAAGAAAATCTAACCTGCAACCAATAGTTGATTATTTTCTGAGACTGAGAATGTCTTTATTTTAAAAGAAGTTTGAGGTTGCAGACTTCCTCTGTCCCTAAATGACTAATTGTTAGTTTAGAAGCATTTACTGACTACCCATGCCTCATAGTTAGACTTGGTGGGAAAAGTGGGTCTGTTTGGGATAAAACAACATGATATATGTCTATCTTAAAAATCAAATACCAATATTAAAGTATTTAAAATTTAATATGAAACAACCATTAAAATAGTCCTTTATTTATGACAGAAAAAAATACATCTGTTGGACATAAACTTTGTTTGGACCACTGCACTGTACTACATAGCTACGTCTTTTTTTTTTTTTTAATTGGAAAGTCGAATGCAAAAAGGGGTAAAATTAAAGAAGAATTAACACATGTATAATGCATGTATAACCAAGCTGGTTCACAGAGTGTTTTTCCGGACTCGCTTCATGAACTCAATATCCTTCCCCAAGCATCCATTTTTGGGAGTAGGGAAGGCTTTCATTTAGACTCTCAGAGAACCAAGAAGCCAATTATCTCCTCTTGTATTAGAAAGGGAACATACATATGACAATATGACTGAGACCTCGTGCAATGCTCTGCCTTCTAAGGGAGGTGACCCTGATAAAGGCAAGGTGTCCGCAACAGTGCCTTCCAGGCAGTGAAGAGTGGGGTAGCTGCCGTGATTCCAAGATGCTTTTCAGCTCACTGAAGTGAAGAACATACATTTGCTCCATGATGAGTCTTCCATTAATGTATCTATTGAACTTCATAAAATAATTTGATTTATAAAATAAGAGAATTTGGCTACTAAAAAAGAAATTAGAGATCAATAATCCAGTACAACTCCTTTTTTTTAGAAATAAGGACACTGAGACCAAAGTAGGTGAGCTGTTTACTCTGTATCATGCAGTGCAGTGGAAACTGACCTTGAACTAAAAACCAAGTTCTCTGCGAGTGGAGAAGAAGGGTGATCAGTCAGCGGGTCAGAAAGGCTTCCTGAAAGAGGTGGGTGGTAGAAGTTAGTTATTGAAGGCAGGAGTTCGCCATTGAAATAGAAGGAAGTAGAACTCATGTTTCAAGCAGAGCGTTTGACTCCCGCAAAGGCTGGGAGAAGAAAAAAAGGAAGTGTGTGGAACCAGGAGCAATTCAGCATTGCAATGGATGAATATTTAAAAAAAAAAGAGTTAAGAGCTTGCTCAAGAGTTTGAGCTCTGAGCAACAGTGGTTCAAGTCCCCACCTGAGCTGAGCAGCTGCTGAGCTGCCAACAGGTGGTAGGATGGCTCAGCTAAAGAAAAAAAAAAAAAGCTTAATGCTAATTTTATTCAACAATTCTTTTTTTTTTTTTTTTTTTAGCTGA
>NW_017731995.1:863078-923218 GCF_001890085.2 Hipposideros armiger
ACGGCTGCTCAGCTCGGGCTGACTCGAACTGCTGTTGCTCAGAGCTCAAACTCTTGAGCGAGCTCTTAACCAACTGAGCCACTCAGCCGGCCCTATTCAACAATTCTTATTGCTTACCTCCTCCGTGCCAGGCGCTGTGCTATGTGTGCAAGACATACAGTGGTGAACAGACCAGCTATGGTTCATCTCCTCAGGGAGCTTACACTGTAAGAGAGAATTCAATCAAGTGAGAAGGCATTGAATGAGAATCTACCATGACAATGTTAGCTCTAGAATAGGGAAGGTGGGGTTGCTTATGAAGGCATACAGAGCTGTTTTATGCAGACTGTTCAAGTAGGGTTAAAGTAGATGAGCTTGAAGAAGATAGTTTTACACTGATACCTGCAATGAGTGGGGATGGCACAGGGGGAGGGGGTGCTGGACGTCCAGAAGAAACTAGGACAGAGCGGAAACTCAACATGCCGGGCTTGCGATGGTGGGGGCAGTCCAGTGTGGCTGGGAACAGAGTTGAAAGTGGAAGTGGGGAGAGCAGGTTATAGAGGCAATAAAGGGACCCATGAACCCCCTATGAGGAAGCGATTTTTTGAGAGCATCCCCCTACAGGGGGCCTTACAGAATGCACTGAGGGAGAGATGGCCGTGAACGAATGTAGGTCCAGGAAACGAATCAGAACCATGATCCACCCCTTGTCTCTGCTTCTTCCTACCAGTCACTTCTTTTCTTTCTTCCAGGATCCCAGCTTCTTTTGCACCCCAAATACACGATAAAATATACTTGCCAATGCGTTCTGCATTTACACGTTAAAAATTCAGTCATTAGAAAGAGAAAAATGCTGACTTTCCCCGTTTTAGTTCCAATATCGTGGGAAAGGACTCAGCCTGGGGGGAGGACCATGGCTGGACCTCAGATGTGGCCGGGGGGCATGCACAAATTGAAATAGCAGACAGCTTCCACACACACCTCAAAGCAGAGAAGTGAGTTCACAGAATTGTGGGGACATTTCCCAGTCTGAGAAGGGATTCTGAACTGGAAAAGTCACGGGTCTTCACTTCACTGACTGGCAAGGTTATTGTAATGATTGAAAAGGAAACATATGTGAAACCAGAGCGCACCTGACATGCACTGGGGCCTAAGCAACAGCTATTTAACTCATTTGTTTTAGTTGTTTGAATATCAACAGAGAGATTGATGTTTTTACAAGGACTCCTTGTTTTGTCTTACCACCAGCCACACTTTTCTGAAAAGTACGCCCACACGGTTTATTGTCCTAGTACTGACTCTGTCAAATCGACCAAAGTTGGGCCAATTAGTCCCATGTCTGGAACTTTTCTAACTGGGAAAGAAACAGAAAGATAGAACATGGGGGCCATCGGCGGTCATATTTCTAAGGAGGATAAAGGCACATAGAAAAGCAACCTGTAGGGCCGGCCGAGTGGCACATTGGTTAAGAGCTGGCTTGGGACGCCAGCTCTGGCCAGGAAGGCCCCGGTTCAGATCCCACATGAGGGCCAGTGATACTGCCCTCTGCAGTTAAGATGGTGAACAGCGGCTCGACCTGGAGCTGGGCTGCCGTGAGTCCGCGGCAAAGGTGTAGGCTGCAGCCCTGCTGCAGTGGGCTGCCATAAGCTACCGTGAGTGGCCGGCAGCCAGCATTAGCAGCCAGCAGCCGATGTGAGTTGTCAAGAGCTGCCATGAGTGGCCGTCCAGAAGCTGACGACTGATCTGCATCACCTGGGAAGAGCGCAATGGTCACAATACCAACTTGGGCCAGTGAAGCGACATCCTCCACAACTAGACTGAAGAGCACAAGGACAATAACTTGTCTGTTTCCCTTCCCCGATTCCCCAATGCTGTTCCCCTCCCCCAATTCCTCAATAAAATCTTAAAAAAAAAAAGAAGTACAAACTGGTAATCACAAAATACCTAGTCAAAAAAACCCAACAACAACAGCAAAAAGCAACCTGTAGCTAGGAAGACAAAAAGGAGGTGGAAAGAGAAACCCAGCAGAACTCCAGACTGTGGTTCTGTTTCTGAAATCCAGCTGCCTCCCAGTCCTTGGGGTCCATGAGACACATAGTGGGTTTTCCAAGTGGCTCCATTACTTGCAATCAAATTAGTCATTGCTAATACTCATTCTCCATCTTCACATGATCACAGTTTTCTCTATACAAATCGCCAAACCTTTAAGAAGTCTTAAGTATCATCATTGCAATGACTTATAATGCATGTTTTTTTTTTTTTTTAGATTTTTATTGGGGAATTGGAGGGATGGGAACAGTGCTGGGGAATTGGGGGAAGGGGAACAGACAAGTTGCTGTCGTTTTGTTCTTCAGTCTAGTTGTGGAGGACGTTGCTTCACTGGCCCAACTTGGCACCATCATTGCACTCTGGGTGAGGCAGATCAGTCGCGGGCTTCTGGACGGCCACTCACTGCGGCTGCTGGCCGCTCACGCTGGCTGCTGGCTACACACGGTAGCCCATGGCAACCCACTGCCACATGGCACAGGGGCTGCAGCCTACGCCATCGCCGGCAACTCAGGGCAGCCCAGCTCCAGGTTGAGCTGTTGTTCAGCATCTTAGCTGTAGAGGGCAGCGTCACTGGCCCTCATATGTGGGATCCGAACCAGGGCTCTCTGGCATCCCAAGCCAGTTCTTAACCATCACGCCACTCGGCCGGCCCTATAATGCATGTTTTAAACCTAGTAAAATAACCATAGGTAGAACTTAAACAATAGCAGAATATTGCACAAAATTGTTAGCTTTTCTAGCTCTTGGAATTTTCCACCTGTGTAAGGCCTTTTTCTTACTTTTAGGTAACAAACAAGAATATGTTTTGTCTGCAACCCATGGAGGTTTTTATACCTAGAGAGACTTCCTCTGCAGCTCTATAACAGGGGGGAATAAAGAAGGGGAGGCCATATCCCTTTCACACCTCTACCCACTGAATTATCAGCGATCAGCTGGAAGCACAGCACTTCTGGGGAGCTGTTAGGGAAGGTTGACTCATTTGCCCCCTTTTATTTCTGGGTGCACTTAAGGAC
The DNA here is from genome assembly GCF_001890085.2 of Hipposideros armiger. Classification (NCBI taxonomy): domain Eukaryota; kingdom Metazoa; phylum Chordata; class Mammalia; order Chiroptera; family Hipposideridae; genus Hipposideros; species Hipposideros armiger. Next base: position 866,120 of record NW_017731995.1, read on the forward strand.
ACAGAATATGGGGTGGGGGAAGAGGGTTGTAACTAGGTCTTTAGCTCAGAACAGGTTTATCTGACTAGCACAGAATATGGGACGTAGGTGGAAAAAGCATTCCTCCTCTCCAAAGTCAAGGTGAAGAGAAATGCAACAAGGACAATATTTATGACAGACGTGGAGATCACATTAAAGAAAGAAAAATGATTGGAGGCAGTCTGTCCGTCAAACAAGCTTCCATCACACTTGTGGCAACTGTGCTGGGTGCCTGACAGGGTGAGCTGAGCCAACGTAGTTCTTAATTTTCAGTTGTTTACAATCTGAAGCTGGGCTTCAAAACTATATACAGGACTTTGGAGGCAATAACACAGGGCATTTTTACTTCTAACAAGTTCTGAAATTCTTTTAACTTCAGGTGCCATTTTGAAAAAGCAACTCAGGTATTTACTTATTTTTATTTTTTTTTGAGAACATTTTGTTGCTGGTCTGTAATCACTTATAAAAATGCTACAATTTTAAAACTATCAATGGGAAATATAAAGTGTAACAGAGGTAAGTACGTTTTAGGAAGAAAACGTACCCTTAGACCATTACAGTGTGTTGTTCATCTAGATCAGGGGTTGGCAAACTGCAGCTCACGAGCCACATGTGGCTCTTTGGGTACGTTCCATCTCAAAAGTTTGCTGGCCCCTCAAAAGTTTGCTGGAAGAGCCAATCCTGTCCCTCACAACAATTTAAAAATTATTCGAGAGCCATAAATATATTTTTACATAATCACCATTATGTGAATAATATCCTGTAAAAATTTTATAAATGAAACTGATAGTTTTATTTTCATTTTCAATTTTACTTCAGAGCCACATGTACGTACCCAAAGAGCCACATGTGGCTCGTGAGCTACAGTTTGTTGACCCCTGGCGGTTCTTCCATCTCAAAAGTTTGCTGACCCCTGACTTAGATCATAAAAACTAGACTTTTGTCACGTACCTATCTATGACAATATTAAGAAGAGATCTGGGTTCTATTATAATAATCCTGACTCTTTCATTAACTACCTGGCAAGGTAACCTTGGGAGTGTCTCTAATCTTTATATACTAATGTATCTTCATTTGCAAATGGCTAAGTCACTGTTTAAAGAATATAATATTCCAAACAATAACAAATATTTTAAATGTTTCTACAATTTCCACATTAGTGATTCACATCTTTTAAATTGTTTATTAAAATCTTTGGTACAAAGGTTTTATGGAAGAGAAGGAAATCTAGATACCCTAATATAGGTCTAACATCATTACTGGTATTTATGAATTATAAAAGGAATAATGGCTCATTATAAGTGCATGTTGTTATACCTTTACATGATACATGTACCATTAACTAAAAACATAGACTGTGTTTAAAACCATTGTGTTCTATGTGGTCCATGCATAAAATAACTTTATGGATAGAAAATGATTAAAGAAATAATTGAAAATATTTATAGTGGGGCTGACTGAGTGGCTCAGTTGGTTAAGAGTGTGAGCTCTGAGCAAGAGGGTCACTGGTTCGATTCCCACATTGGCCAGTGAGCTGTGCCCAAGCTAAGCTAACAACAGGTGGCAGGATGGCTCAGCTGGTGAGAGCACGTGCTCCTAACAACAAGGTTGCCTGTTCAACTCCTACATGGGGTGGTGTGCTGCGCCCACCCGCAACTACGATTGAACATGGCACCTTGAGCTGAGTGGCCACAAGCTGCCAATGGGCGGCCGAATGGCGACTGGACTTGGAACTGAGCTAGCTGTGCCCTCCACAACTAAGATTGGAGGACAACAACTTGGCTGTTCCCCTTCCCCAATTCCCCAACACTGTTCCCCTTCCCCAATTCCCAAATAAAATCTTTAATTAAAAAAAGAAAATATTTATAGTAATTTCCCAGGTGGTGCATTTTAGCATTTTGTATGTGGGGTGTGTGTGTGTGTGTGTGTGTGTGTGTGTGTGTGTGTGTGTGTGTATTTCTTTTAAATTTTGATAATAAACATGTTATCCTTAAAATAAGGAAAAAGTAAATTTTAAAAGAAAATTGTTGAGTTAGAATTAACCGAATTGTTGGATTCACTAGTGCTCTTCCTTCCACCTGAGAGACATGGACACGCACGGCCTCCCCAGGCACGGACAGGCTCTTCTCTCGGGGACCCAGGCACCTCTGCTTCCTCCCTGCTCCTCGAACCAGGTTGCTTTCCAAAGTCAAAATCAGTTGTGTTTGTTTCTTTTCCTGTGAAACCCAGTTGTACTTGTCACTCTAATTATTTAAATTAACATTATACAAAAACTAACAAGGGGGTTATGAAAATAAAGGATTGTATCTGAATATTGTATAAAGAAATGATTAAATTCCTATTAAATTAGGTGGCACTGAGACAGCTGTGAAATATTGTGAAAAAAACTTAAAATGCTTATACTTTTAGATTGCTTTACAAGGGATAAGTTCTTTTTCTACTTTAATGAAACTCAAACTGGAAATGTAAATGATGTGTTATGGGTTTGGTTTATGCAAGAAAGAAGCTGCGGACCTTCCAACAGAAACCACTGAAAAAAAGATTAAACAATAAATGTATATGTTTTATATTAAAATGAAATATTTAATTTGTGTATTAATCACTTTTTTAAAAAGATTTTATTGGGGAATTGGGGGAGAGGAACAGCATTGTGGAATCGGGGAAGGGGAACAGACAAGCTGCTGTCCTTTTGTTCTTCAGTCTAGTTGTGGAGGATGTCGCTTCACTGGCCCATGTTGGTATTACCATTGCGCTCTTCCCCGGTCAGGCAGTCGCTCGCCAGCCATTGGACGGCTGCTCACAGTGGCTTGGGGCAGCTCACGAAAGCGTACGCCAGTTGCCATCCAGCCCCACTGCAGCCTATGCCATTGCCTGCGACTCATGGCAGCCCAGCTCCAGGTTGAGCTGTTGTTCACCATCTTAGCTGTAGAGGGCGCAGCATCACTAGCCCTCATGTGGGATCCGAACCGAGGCCCTGCTGCTCAGTGCTGGCATCCCAAGCCAACTCCTAACCAACGTGCCACTCGGCTGGCCCTTAATCACTTTTTAATGAGTCCTCACATTCACCGCTTTTCAGTGATATAACCAACAGGTTCTACTCAAGTTACATAAGCGAGTTCCTATTACACCTATTCATTTAGATGCCAGTTAAGTTAAATAATCATTTGTGGCCCTTTTCCTACTCTGTCCATCTTTCTTACACTTGAAATTCAAACTCTTCCTTTCTCTGCAAATCCTTTATCAACAAAGCAAAGACATACCCTGAACTAGAACAACCTGAAAGAAAATAGCCTGAACACGATGATCTCAGAAGTGTCCATTAACAATTTGCTTTATGATCCTGACTATTACTGTCCTTACTACAATCTTGAAGGGAATTCATTTCTGGGTCAATTCAGTGCATTCACCCAACTTTTTTGCCCCTGCAACTAAACTCTAGTTTACAGTTTTGACAGTTAGGAAAACAAACGTTTTGTTTTGACCCAATTAAATGAAGTGTTTCTATTTTCCAGAATGGTTTGTGAGGGGGGAAATATACACATATGTTACTATTTTAAGTGCTTATTAATTCAACACATATTCACTGACTATCTGTTACGCACAAGACAGTGCAGTGTGCGTGTATGTACACAAAAAAGGAAAAAGATCTTATATAAGGAGGCTTGGTATGCTTGTCGTCCTAGCTTTAGGGAAGGTTTCTTTGGATGATTTGAAAACAAGAAGTACATATGAAATAGACGATATAAAAAGTGAAGTGAGTGCTCGCTTCGGCAGCACATATACTAAAATTGGAACGATACAGAAATTAGCATGGCCCCTGTGCAAGGATGACATGCAAAGCCGTGAAGTGTTCCATATTTAAAAAAAAAAATACGTGAAGTGAAATCCGATAGTATAGCTAAAAATTTCTCTGATGAAAGCATCTTTCCCTGAAAAATATGAAGGCAAAATGCATTAATTTTAAATAGGTGGGCAACAAAAGTAAGGAAATCAAAAGGACAAGGGAAACTCAGGATTTAGATGGAAGGTTGTTGTTGTTTTAATCTGTATTTAACATCCTGAAAATGCTTCCTAATTTTCTACTAAAACCTGTACGTTGGAACAATGCCTGACATGTTTTCTCACCGTGTGTCTCCGCGTAGCATGGCTGCTAGCGACAGCATTTGCGTATGAGCTTTCCCTGCAGGAGAGCCATGGCCTTTGGGGTGGAGAATTTTCTACAGCAGCAGACCTGCCACAGCTTATCTGTCAGGGTGAGTCAGACAGGCATTCTGCTCCCCGAGGACAACGAGAAAACAAAAAATACACAAAATGCAAAATCAAAGGCATTTGGAAAATTAGTAGGTGCCCTAAGAAATCAAAAGCAAGGGCAGAGACAAATAGGACTGCTTCATTCAGTGAAACCATTTGATTTCAATATTTCACACAAACTAAACCGCCTGTTACGTCTCCTGATGTTGGCTTGAAACTTGGCCAACACTACATGCTTTCACACAGTGCTCTTAATTCGTTTCTCGCTCTTCCTACAAACATCCGTCAAGCATCTCCTCCTCCAAGGCGTGCGCTGGGCCCTGGGGGATGTACAGTGAGCAGAAACCAACAGGACCCTCCCTCACCACGCCCACGGTTTAATGGGGATGGGGAGGCAGCATAATCATCACGCGTTCACGCCAGCAACTACGAAACCGCAGTGGATCCAAAGGTGGTGGCGCGCTATGGATTTCTTATAATCTATGATGGGAGCGTTTTATCTAATCCAGAAGGTCAAAGGTGACTTCTATAAATAAATTCTGAAGGATTCTTAGAAGTTACCTACTCCACCCGGAAGGGAAGGATGCCCCAGGCAGAGGACACACCTACCTTCTAAGGCATGGTGGCAGCAGAGGGTACAATCAGTTGAGACTGAAAGGATGTCATTGGCTGAAGCAGAGAGCAGCCAACAGGCTGTGGGATGCAATGGGGCTGGAGAAAGAGATGAGGACGCCAGATTCTGAAGGACCTCACAGGCAGGGTAAAGGGAGAGATGTATAAAGTCAACGGGACATTTCAGGTGTGTGCGTGCGTGTGTGTATGTGTGTGTGTGTGTGTGTGTGTGTGTGTGTGTGTGTGTGCGCGCGCGCGCGCGCGCGCTCATACATAGTGTGTGTCTGCTAGTGGTGAGGCTGTCATGCTCTTTCAATTGCATGGCATGATTCAGTTTGCTTTCACACTCTATTATTTAATCACTTCTTAATTTTACCAATAGATAACTGTCCTTGTGAACAGTTTCTTCGTACTCATATGGTAAGAGTCACTGAAATGCAATATAAAGTGGATTATATAGAGATTGTGGAAAGCACAATTAAAGCATCATATATAAAAAATATTAAAAGTGTACATAAAAACACAATCACAAGTTTTGCATGCTTTCATTTGTAACATAATGTAATTGAATGGCTTTTTTAAATGTCTGATTTGTATTCCAAAATAGTATCATTTGCTGTTAACCTGAAGAGAATCAAGAGAAAGCTTGTTCTGACTAAAAACAATTAAATACTTGAATAATCACCTTTAAGCATATACATTGTTGTACCTGAGCAAAATAATGAATAAAATGTTATATACCCACCAGGATTGGTTACATTCAAAGGTGAATACAATACCCTAAATTCTCCTAAAAGGAACACATTGTCACAACAGAATATGAATAGTGTTCCATTTTTTAGGATAGAGTAAATGTACAAGAGGTTGGGAATGTGAAAAATCTGCATATACTCTAAACATAGTACACAGAATGATAATATACAATTTAACACATTCTAGTAATAATAATAATAATAATAATAATAATAATAATAATAATAACAACAACAACAACTTGCACCTATGGGCGACTTCAGCTATAAAGAGAACCCAGCTCACAGAACATTATCTTTTCAAATCAGTTTAGTAATACAGTGATACACATCAAGCATTATGGGCAACATTACACATGCTACGGAATTCCGGTTTTTAATTGATTGATTGCCTGTTACCTACTAGCTGTTTAAACACGTCTATATTGCATCTCTGTGAGCTAGCTGTTTGCAGGAGGGGCCCCCAGAGCTTGGAGCGCAGGCCTGCTGAAGCCTGATTGTGGGTAACGGAACCTCACTTCATCCCACCTCCACAAAATCATTCGCGAAGGTGCTAATTTTGTTTTGCACTAGTTATTTGCACCTAGTGAGGAGGCAGGCATGTAGCCAGTCTCCAGAGCAGCCTGCCTGATACCAATAGTAGGGTACTAAAAAACAAAAAAGGAGAAAGAAACCTTGAAAATGGTGACGGAAGCTTCTCCAGTCGGGCGGAGCCCTCACTCCATGCAGGCAGTGCCGGCCAGCCGAGGCCTCCTAATTCCACTGGAACACTGCGGGCGTAGGAGCAGCAGCCCTGCCTGCCCCTGGCCCCTCACCGTGTTAACCCCTGCTCTATGGGACTGCCGCCTGTTTTGCCCCTCGCTGTGAATATCTTAACCATTTACCACTAATACCTTGTATCTGTCAGTCACTTTACTGTCTTCTAGAGGCAGTGGAGAAATGATTACACCCACTTCAGAAGTGAAGACACAGGGGCCGTGAGCGTTACAGTAACTCACCACATGGACAAGCCGCAGGGCTGAGGTCCTGAGCAGCAGGGCTGTGGCTCTGTGGATGCAACTGTTAGAGAAGGGCAGGGAGGCTGGCGGCAGTGACAGGTGGGCACTGTGAAGATGAAAGGGGCTCAGCTCCATGAATGTGTAACGGGGACATGGAGTGCAGATGGAGACACAGGCATCATAGCACAGAGGTAACAGTTTCTTTATAACTATGCATATGTATATATATATATATATATATATATATATATATATATATATATATATATATGCTGTCATTTTTCTTCTAATAAATACCATGTCAGTATGAATAGCTTTAACTTCTCAAAGGACTTTTCCATCTGCTCTGCCCCATCCTGCACATTGGACAGCTCTGTAGCCAGGACTCAGAGTAGGACATAAACATCGCATTGGGACAGCTAATTAGTGGTAGCCCCAGGGGTCCTCACGCTCCTGCTTTTTCCTCCAGGACCCAGAGTGTCTCCCTAGCTGAAGATTTTCATGGAAGAATAGCTAGATGTCAATTTGCCAACAAAAGGCTATTTGGGTTCCATTTTTCTTATTTTCCTTGAAAACATATATACCTCCCTCATTATTTTCTGAATTTTAGAAACCTACTGAAATAAATTATTTCCACATGGTAACCTATGTTTGCAGATGATGGGTTTTTTTTTCTTTTTCTGAGAACAAATTTAATGTGAACTACTTAAGTTACCCTATCACGATTCAGTATTAACCCTGTTTTATTTTCAGCCCTTTGCTGAAACTAAGAAATTGTCTGTTGACTTGCTAAAAGCAAGAACATAATGCTTCCACTTTGGGCATTAACGGCAGTGACTGGAATGGTAAGATCAACACCTCGAAGCCTCTAGAACAGTGGTTCTCAACCTTCCTCATGCCGCGACCCCTTAATACAGGTCCTCATGTTGTGGTGACCCCCAACCATAAAATTATTTTCATTGCTTCTCTATAACTGTCATTTTGCTACTGAAATGAATCGTCATGTAAATATCTTTTTGTTTTCCGATGGTCTTAGGCGACCCCTGTGAAAGGGTCGTTCGACCCCCAAAGGGGTCGCGACCCACAGGTTGAGAACCGCTGCTCTATAATGTATAACACAAAAAACTAACTCAAAAGGACAGGATTCAAGATAACCATTCTATTAAAAATAGGCCTACATGCTATCAATATAGTTATTCAGTAGATACTTAGTGTTAGGTCTGGGAGTATGCAATCTTCTTGCATTGTGAACTAAAATAAATAATGTTTCCATGCTACTGATGCTGCTTTAAGTAAAGTCATGAGTTTTATGACAATCATGGTCCAAATGAAAGCAGGACAAAAAAGAATGTAGGAGGATTCCAACAGTTCAGTTCCCCAAATATATAGCCAACATCATTCTTTAAAAAGAGTGGTAGCAGTTCAAAGTTTCCACCCTCCAAAGGTCATGACCTTCCATTGTGTATTTCGGAACGCTTAGATGTGAAGGAAGGGATCCAGAATCCAAAGTCAAAATCTACTTTTTATTCAGAGATGTGGCATCCTCTACCTTCTAGAACGTTACCCGGGAGAAAAGGCTGCCCTCCTCTGCAGCTGTAATTATCCAGGAAAATCCCCTCAGAAGGCACTTGCTCAGAGAGTTGGGTTTGGCTCCAGCACACTTAACATTGTTGGCTGGGAGTGCACTTGGATGAGCGTACTGGGTGGAAAGCTATTTTTTTTTTAAGCCCTGAGTGGACACTGTAACTTTAGTGTTCCTCTCAAACTACTTGGAATCTCTGAAAGCCTCAACCACATGGAGAAAGGTCCTCCTGTCCCAGCTATGATAGGTCTAACTGGTCTACTTATGTTCCTCAAGGTCTCCCAACATGGTGCTGTCACGGTGCTGCTTGATCCTGAACTTGGGCGGTGTTTCCTCTGACCAGGCTGGCTTCTCCAGACTCATTTTCTCCGGGAGGATTCGGCCAGACTCCTGTGGGGGGGGGAGCTCCCACACCCACCCTGCAGAAGGTCATGCCGCTTCACATGACTCCAGGGTGGGTTTTGTAACTGCCTCCTGCAGCCAAAGTGTTCAATTTCATCACATGAAGTTGACACTTCAGTGTGGCTAGATCTTTTCTATATGAATAGTCCTTGATTTGGAAATCCAAGTTTCACATATAAACAAAGGTATAATTTGTGCAGTGGCTATAGATGTTCTTCAGGAAAACAACAATGATTTCATATGAAGTTTTGGAATTAATAGAAATCTGTTTCGTTATGATTTACGTGCGCTTCCAATCTGCGACTGTTACAGAGAAAATTGTGGCAGTTAATCAACATGCAAATTACATGTTTATGTATGAGTTGAAACTAATTTTGGCAGAGGCACAGAAGCCAAATATTAAAATTTAAAGTTTTAACCTTGTAATGAAAATGACACAAGCCACAGAAATATCTGCCTTACCTACAGACATATTAAAGGTCAAGAGCATTTTAATCAATACTTGCCAGGTAATTTTTCACTTGTTGATAACAGGTGATATAAAATATAAATACTCAAAATGCTAGAAGAAAACACTCTTGTATGCAAAACCTCACCTCCATCACAATGTGTTGTCCTAACATTCATTCCAGTAAATAGGGGTTTTAAACATGTCTTCAGAATTAGTGAGTATATTTAAATGACCATTCTGAGATAGAATAATTTTCTTCTGTTCATAAATATTTGAAAATGTATTGCTGTTTCTGACTGCCCATCAAAAAAGTTCAAGTATTTTTTTAGAACCTTTACAAGATTCTGAATAAAAGGCATTTTGAAAAAGTATGAGATTAAAAGGTGAACACAAAGTAATTTAAGGAATTTTCAGTAATGTCACTCTTTTGTGCTTTCTTTAATTCTCATCACTCATATGGAAGGTCCTCAATAGGATTTAACACTTACAGGGTGTTTCATAAATGTCAGCTGCTATTATGTAGTAGGCAGTGTGTACCAATTGCATTACATCGATTATTGTCTTTAAACCTCGAGAATTCAAGGAAATTTAAGCAATCTGAGGCCACGGGAATGCAATAACTTGACCAAATTCACACTGCCAGGAGCTAGCAGAGCTTTGTCGTCAATCACAAGGGCTGGCCCCAGACTCTATGAGTTACCCACTACACAACACATTTCAGACTAAATAATTGACTAACAACTATGCTTTTCCCACAATTCTTTGTCATTTCCTGGGTATGCTACTGGTTCATGAATTTGGTGTGGAACTAGAGTTGGAGTTAAAAGATCCAGGGTAACAGCTACACTGCCAAGAAAGAGTTTGAGAAGGAGAAACACTAGCTTTTGGAGTGAGAGACAACAGGAAGTGAAATGAAGATAACTAGAAAGAAGAAGGTAAGTAGATTTGGTTGAGATCTGGGCAGAAGCTAACTTAACAAATGATATGGCTTCAGTGAGACAGCAAGGTAGAGAATGGAATGGGTGTTAGAAAATGTAGAAGGATAAATGCAAAATGTATATTAAAGAAATATAGTTATAGAGTGGAGACAAAAAATGAACCAGTAATTGGAAAGGGCTGATGGAAAGAAGGAAGAGAGAAAGGGAGGGTGAGATAAATGAAGAGAAATTAAAATGTATTTAGAATCCCCCATGGGATAGGTATTTTTTATATGTTTCACTCCGTTTAATTTTTATATTAACTGTTCCAAGAACAAATACCTTAGAATGCTTTTTTTTTTCCTCATTGTTATAGATGAAGGGAGTAAACAACATTTTGGAGAACACTCAGCTGATAGAATTTAAAGAGCCAAGATTTGAACCCACACCTTTTGATTCCAAATGCTGCCATATGTTTAAGCATAAGGAAGGAGGTAGTTAATAAAGAGAGATGTTTTAGATGATTTTGAACAGATAGCATTTAGTTGCTAAATTGAAAATACTCTGCATACATATTTATGGAAAGAAATGAAAAAAATGTTTCTAAAATTTCCTACTGTTTGTTGCATTCTTTTAAAGAAGAAAATATTTGTATTTTTCTTGTTATGAACTGGAATGTATTTTTATAAGCTGATAATGACTTTTTGTTTCTTTTTACTCCATCTTTTAAAGGAAGGTTGAAATGGGGTATTGAAATATGGTCTATCAGCTTTGCTATGATCCCTTTGAACTCTATTCATTTTTAAATTTTCTGTTCCTCATCTCTATATATTTCTTTGGTCTGGGTAGTTTTTTCCTTCAGGTCTCTCAGTTTTTCAAGCATCTTCACTGTGTTTTTCTCCCAGTGTATATTATCTGGCATTTATCTTCCGTGTTCTTTTTGCTCATGAAATTACCTGCCATTTCTATCTTCTATCCTTATAGTTCACATTCCCCATTTTCTCCTTCGTAAGCTCAACAACTCCCATTATTGCCCTACGGCCAGACTGTGTGGAGAAAGACAGGGGATAAAGCCTGAATACAGCTTGGATCCTAGCATACTCAGAGTAAAGGTAAATGAGAAATAAATTCTCTTTAGAAGAGGATAACAAAGAAACTTGTCTGTCTAAAACTTGATGCCTCCTCTGAGGATTTATAACCATTAGCAAGCATTCACCTGAGTTTTAGCGTCACTTTTGTTGTCTGAAGAAAGTTGGAGTAGACATTTTAATTTAAAGTAATCCTGGCTTTAATTAAAAAAAATAGAACTTTAAGAAACTGAAAAGATAAATATTAAATAAGTCCAATGAAAGAATGACACAGCAGACTTGTATAGCTGAAGAGAGAATGATTGAATCTGTAGAGAAAAAAAATTGTACAGAAAGTAATAATGTCAATAAAAAGAATGAAAGACACAGTAAAAGGACAATGCAGCTATTGAAATTCCAGAAAAAAATACCTGAGATGTTTGAAGAGATGATGGCTAAAGATTTTCCAGAGCTGTTAAGGGACATCAATATTTAGACACAGGAAGCTCAATGAATCCCAACCAGAAAACAATAAATAAATCCACACCTTAAAACATTATAATGACCCCAGACAAGAAAAAGCTAAAGGAGTACATGACCACCAAACCAGTATTAGAAGAAATGTTAAAGGGACTTCTTTAAGAAAAAAAGATAAAAAATATGAATAATGAAATGACAATAACTGCATATCTATCAACGATTATTTTCAATGTAAATGGATTAAATGCTCCAAGCAAAAGACATAGGAGGGCTGAACAGAGAAGAAAAAGATCCTTACATATGCTGCCTATAAGAGACTAACTCACTTTAGATTGAAAGACACACAAAGACTGAACATAAAGGGATGGAAAAAGATATGTCAAGCAAATGGAAATGAAAAAAAAAAGAAAAAAAGAAAAAGCTGAGGTAGCAAAAACATTACACTGAAATGCAGGAATCTCTGAAGGCCAAGATAAGCTACCCAATTTTTGTTCTCAATGATCTCACAATCTGGAGACATGTAAAGGGCCCAGCCACCCCATTTTACTGCAGTTACTTTTGGAATGAGAGGCCCTCAGGATAATTGCTCCTATAAATACTATCTTGCCCCTCCATCCCACTTTCATTTCTCCCATGACCTGGTTCACAGAAAGACTGACTCCCGCAGCTTTCATTCTGGCTCCAGTCAGTCTTGAGTGTCCAGAACCTCGAGCACAACAGTCCGTCTAACACAGACTGAGCGTCTCTTCTCTCGGGGCTGCTCTTCGTGGCTCTCTCATGTCCCATGTTGTCCATCTTTTCTGCTTGTCTATATCTGTCGAGTGCTCCTGCCTACCTACATTTGTATATATAGCTGGCCTCTCAGCACATGACTCATTGTTTTTTTCTCTTCTGGACACAAGGATCATCATTTCTATGAGCTGAAAATAGGATACAAAAACTGTACAGGTGGGGCCGGCCGAGTGACACGTTGGTTAAGAGTTGGCTTGGGACGCCAGCTCTGAGCAGCAGGGCCCTGGTTCGGATCCCACATGAGGGACAGTGACACTGCCCTCGACAGCTAAGATGGTGAACAACAGCTCAACCTGGAGTTGGGCTGCCGTGAGTTGCTGGTGACGGCATAGGCTGCAGCCCCTGCTGCAGTGGGCTGCCATAAGCTACCGTGTGTGGCCGGCAGCCAGCGTGAGCTGCCAAAGGCCTCCGTGAGCAGCTGTCCAGAGGCTGGCGACTGATCTTCCTCACCTGGGAAGAGAGCAATGATCACAGTAGCAACATGGGCCAGTGAAGCGACATCCTCCACAACTAGACTGAAGAACAAAAAGACAGCAACTTGTCTGTTCCTCGTCTCCGATTCCCCAATGCTGTTCCCCTCCCTCAATTCCCCAATAAAATCTTTAAAAAAGAAACAAGAACAAAAACAAAAACTGTACAGACAAATGCTCATAACCTCCCCCAACACACACACACACACAGGCTCACACACACACACGCTCACACATTTCCAAGGCGCTGTAAATGTTAAAATGAGGGAAACCATTGGAGTGAGACTCCAGGAGCCCCGGGACTGAGAGAGACCATACAATGGTGAATCAGCAGGAACAAACTGAGGGAGACAGGTCAGAGATGTGCCTAGGATGTGAGAGCAACTACTCCGTTCCTCAGCTTCCATCTGGGGAACCAGGCAAACTGGAGAAGGATGTCACGAAGGAAATGTTTTTCCACCCGTTCCTTCCGAGTCCTACAGAAAGATTCCCTGACTATGATGCCAGTTCATCTACACTAACCTCTACTCCTCCTAACCTCTGTCATCTCCTGATGTCCTGGTACCTCCCTACCACTGACTGAAGCCTTTAGTGTCTGGCCTATGGTTTTCATCTCCAACTCAATTTTCACTTCAAAATTAAAAAAAAAAAAGTGAAAATCGTATATAGCGTCACCTTGGCCTTCTGTATCTGATGACGCTTACCTTCACGCTACCTCAGTCCCACACTCCAAAGCCACACTGGGGCTTCATCATTACCTCACATGTCTTCACCTCGTGCATCATAATGGGCAAGACCCGTTCTGTGCTCCTTCTTACTCTTCCAGCCCTTCCACTGTTAGTTCCATGAAACTTTGTTTTACTGTACAGCTCTCAGGCCCCCTGAAACCACTTCGACGAACTCCTTTAGATACTCACAGCCTGTGTCCTCAGAAGATCCCCATGGCCCTTCTCTTAGGTTGCAAGTCCCGCAGTTCACCACTTAACTATTTCAGGAATCTGCGCTCCTCTCTCTATCTCACTGTGACACTGATTTATAATAAGAAATACGTATTTAGTTCTCATCTCATTTCTGGCATAAAGCTCCTAAATCCCTTGGAATTTCCTGACAGCAGACACAGTTATCTTTTCTTAGGTTAATGACGTGACTTCTGAACCCCAGCTAAGGATGGGGACTGGTTGCCAGTGGAGCCAACCATGTGATTAGAGGGTTGGAACTTTTAGTCCCACCCTGACCTCCGGGGAGGGGAAAGAGGCTGGAGATGAAGTTTGGTTACCAATGACCAACGACTGAATATGTAATGAAGCCTCCATAAAAAACCCAAGAGGACATGGTTCAGAGAGCTTCCAGGTTGGAGAACATGAGGAGATTGGGGAGAAAGGTGCCCCTGTAGAGGGCATGGAGGCTCTGTGCCATAAACCTATGCCGTGCTGTATCTCTTCTACCAGAATGTTCCTAATCTATTGGGTTGTTGGAAAAGTCATGATGCATGTTTGCAACAGATGGCACTAGTTCATTTTTAGAAGTACTAGAGTCATTCGCATCTATGTTATTGCTATGTCATTTGACAGCTGACAGTTCTAGCTTCATTCTAAAAATAATTGAGCAATTTGGTTGAGTTTTGGAGATTTTACAACAAGTTGAAGATGGAAGATGAAACTCTGCATTTTTGCCATATTTTACTCTTTTATTTCCATAAAGGGAAAAACGCGCATCAAGCTTGTGAAAAGTTGCATAAAGTTTATGGTGACAATGCTCTACAAGAAAGTCAGTGCCAACGATGGTTCACAAAATTCCAGGCTGGTGATTTTGATCTCAACGATTCTCCTCGGTCAGGGAGGCCCACCGAGATTGATGACGACAAAATAAAGGCATTGACGGAGTCAAACCCACATTATATGACACAAGAGATTGCAGAAACATTGAACATCCATCATTCAAACATTCACAACCACCTGAAGAAGCTGGGATATGTAAGCAAACTTGATATTTGGGTTCCACATGAATTCAAAGAATTTCATTTGACGGCGCGTATAAACATCTGCAATATGCTCACTAAACATGAGGAAAGCGATCTTTTTTGTGAAGCAACTGATAACTGGTGATGAAAAGTGGATTGTTTAAAACAATGTGGTGTGCAAACGGTCTTGGTCCTGACGTGATGATTTGCCTCAAACGACATTGAAAGCAGACATTCATAAGAGGAATGTTATGCTCTCAGTGTGGTGGGATTTTAAAGGTGCTGTGTTTTTCAAGCTCCTACCAAGGAACCAAACAATCAATTCGAATGTGTACTGTCGGCAGTTGGACAGTTTGAATGAATCCATCATCCAGAAATGTCCAGAGCTTGTTAATTATAAAGGAGTTGTGTTCCATTGCGACAAGGTGAGACCACATACAAGTTTGATCACCTGTCAAAAATTATTAGAGTTTGGATGGGATGTGTTGCCACAGCCACCATACTCACCTGACCTTGTGCCGTCAGACTTCCACTTGTTTCCCTCTCTTCAAAACTTCTTGCGTGTTATAATGTTCAATTCAGATGAGGCTGTAAATCAGCACCTTGTTCAGTTTTTCGCAAATAAAGACAGGTCCTTCTAAGAAAGAGGAATTATGAAGCTCACTGAAAGATGGCAAAAGGTTATTGAACAAAACGGGCAACATATCATTGATTGGTCTTTGTTCTTTATATAAATAAATGACCTTTGAAAAACAGACAAAATACGTCATGACTTTTCCGACAACCCAATAGTAAGTAAAACAGCTGAGTTTTGTGAGCCCTGCTAGCAAATTCACGTAGTCCAAGGAGGTCGCTGGAACTTCCAGTTTGTAGCCTATCAGCCAGAAGCACAGGTGACAATCCGGGGTTTCACTGGCCTCCGGAGTGGGGAGGGGGGAACATCACAGACTGCAGGACCGAACCCTTAACTGTGGAATCTGATGCTATCTCGGGGCAGACAGTGTCAGAAGCGAGCTGAATTGCAGGACACCCAGCTGGTGTCCTGAGCATTGCTGGTTGGTGTGGGGGACCCCCACCTCCACCTGGAACTGGTACCAGAGCCTGTCTACCATTGTCACCACCCCAGGCCAAGTCACCACTACCTCTCACATGGATCACTTAATAGTATCCACTGTGGTCTTCCTGGCCTTTCCTGCTAAACGTACCCTCCAGCCCCTTCTCCACACTGTAGCCAGAGTCTTCTTTCCACAGTACAAAGCTGACCACGTTGCTGCCTATTTAAAACACTGTAATGACTTCCAGTTGCTTCTGGAATAAACTACAAAGTCCTAAATATCGCATATCACTTATACATTGTCCATGATCCGGCATCTCCTTTCTTCACAAGCCTCCCTCTCTGCCTTTCTCTAATTAACCTACTCACTCTACCTCGCTCCATATTTCAAGTAGACTGCATTATTTTGGGGTTTGCTAAATTTGCCATGCGCTCTCCCACCTATAGGCTTTTGCACGTGTTGGTTCCCCTTCCTGGAACATTCTTATGTACTCTACCTGCTTCCTCGATTACTACCCTAATCGTATTCATTAAATCTCACTTTAAAGACCACATCTGTCGGGAAGCTTTCTGTGACCTGAGTCTGAATTACCCACCCTTCCCTGTGTTGTACTTCCCATCATGGCGCTTCACACAGTAGCTTGTAACTTCTCTCTAATTGTGGGCATCTCTCATAACATAATAGGGAGAGTTATAGTAGAACCATCGTTTAGCTACTCAATATTGAGTGAATGAAATGAAAAAAATCCCAAGTCACAGAGTCAGAAATAGAGAAATTAAGTTAAGTAGACACAACCCTAAATCAGTACATTAAATTAATAAACTAGAGAATTTCTATGTGATTACATACCTGGAAATATGGAACTGTCTGTGCTATCCCGTAAAGCTCCTGAAAAATAAAATCAGTGTCATTATGTCCAAAATGCTTATAAAATTTGTCTTTATTTTACACTACATTAAACAAGCATTTATAATCCATGAATTCTACACTTTTAAAACAAAATCCATGTTGAGATTGACACATGTATATTAGCACTCTCAATTCTTTTCCTGATGTCAAATCAGCCTATTTTCTGAAGAATTCCCTTTTGCTTTTTGCCTCAGTGTGATGGAAGGCTACATCCAGAGACCCAGGAAGCAGGTGCGTATCAGGCCTGTCAGGACGTGCCTATGATGTACCACCGGCCCCACCGGACTCGCATTTCTGACAGGTTCTCCATCTTCCACACAGCCCTGGCTTTACGTAGATACAGAAAGTGCCACAGACTTGTCTCCTGCAAACCTCAGGGCGGAGCTTGCTCAGGCCGCCCATATGTGCGTGGACAGAGAACACTGCCATTCATTCCCCTACAAGTATCCTTTTCCTATGAAAATGGAAGAGTCAGATTATGGGAATTCTCTCTACATCAAACGCCTACAAAAGGCAGACAAGCTGAGGTAAGATCCAAGTTAGCAAGCAGTATGTAAGAATCAAAGAAATAAATAGCAAGCTGTGAAAGCTCCCCCAGGGTTTCCTAACTGCTGCCATTTTGATAACACAGCTCCAGCAGGCCGTTTGGCCATATCCAGCTCCTTCCAGCAAACGAGTCTGAGCGTCCTGCTGCTCTTACAATTGAGCGATGTGTCTGTATGAAGCAGAGGATAGCCTGGGGGACGCCTGAGCTTTCATAACCAAAGCTGCTAATGTCTATCTACATTGAAATTTTCCAACATGATCATCATAAAGTATAAATTCCCAAATTCCACTCCCAATATTCTCTTCCACTAGGTCTATTTTTGTTCGTTTTGTTTGTATGTTTTCTTATGTTTTACTAAAGTAAAATTTTGCATACAATGAAATGCACAGAACTCTTTCCTTCTTTTGGGTTAGTCAACTATTAGCATTCTATTTTAAGGTTTTTTTTAGCTTTTATCTACAACTCTGTTTATATTATTTTTGTAATTTAGATATAATTATCACTTACATTTTTAGGTTATCATAGTCGACTTAGAGTTAATATTTTTCTACTTGGCCTAAAATGCTAGAGCCTAATAACAGCATGATCCTATCGACCCCACTTTCTGTGATTTTGTTGACATATATTTCAAATCTACATTCATTATACAGCCCCATGATATTTGCATTAAAAGGCAGTGGCCTTTTAAAGAAGTTAAAAGAAAAAAACAAACATATTCCTTTATATGTATCCACATATTTATCTTCCCTTTGGCTCTCCAATTTTTCCTGAAGATCTGAGGTCCTTAGTCATCATTTTCCTACAACCTAAAGAAAATCCTTTAGCATTTCTTATTATTGCAAGTCTGCTGGTGGCAAATTATCAAGTTTGATTTATTTGAAAAGTCTGTTTTGATTTACTTTTAAAAAGATATTCTTTCGGGAGATAGAATTCTGAGCTGAGTGTTTTCTTTCAGCACTTTAACGATTTTGTTCTATTGCCTTCTGGCCTCTGCAACTTTTGGAGAGAAACCAATTACCTTGGAATCAGTTTCCTTGTAAATAATAATTTTCCGCTCTACACACACACACACACACACACACACACACACACACACACACACACTCACTCACTTCTGGTTACATTCAAGATTTTCTCATTATTTTTGGTTATCAGAAGTCTGACTATGATGTATACACCCTGCAGTTTTCTATGTATTAATCCTACATTCTCTAAGATTTTTAAACCTGAAGTTTATGTTATTCACCAAATTTGGAAAATTTCAGGCATCATATTTATTTATTTATTTTTAAAAAAATTTTTATTGGAGAATTGGGGGATGGGAACAGCACTGGGGAATTGGGGGAAGGGGAATAGACAAGTTGCTGTCCTTTTGTTCTTCAGTCTAGTTGTGGAGGATGTTGCTTCACTGGTCCAAGTTGGCACCATCATTGCGCTTTTCCCGGGCGAGGCAGATCAGTTGCCAGCTTCTGGACTGCCACTCACTGCGGCTGCTGGCCGTTCACCTCGGCTGCTGGCCACTCACGCTGGCTGCTGGCTACACACAGTAGCCCATGTCAACCCACTGCCACAGGGGCTGTAGCCTACGCCGTCGCCGGCGACTCAGGGCAGCCCAGCTCCAGGTTGAGCTGTTGTTCAGCATCTTAGCTGTAGAAGGCAATATCACTGGCCCTCATATGTGGGATCCGAACCGGGGCCCTCTGGCATCCCAAGCCAGCTCTTAACCAACGCGCCACTTGGCCGGCCCCATCATATTTTTAATATATATTCTTTCCCATTTTTTCTCATCAGCTGGGATTCCAAGTATACATATGTACATTAGATAACTTGATATTATCTCAAATATCTCTGAATGTCTATTCCTTGTCTTTAGAATTTTTTCTCCTTGTTCTTCAAAATGGATAATTTCTACTGATCTGTCTTCAAGCTCAACTATTCCTTCTGCCATCTTCAATCTACTATTAAGCCCATTAAGTAACATTTATTTCAGGTATTTTACTTTTCAGCTCCAGAATTTGCATTCGGTTGTTTTATAGTTTGCATTTCTGTGCTGAAATGCTCCACACATTCACTGAATGTGACCATCTTTTTCTTTCGGTCCTTGAACGTATTTATAAAGGTGGTTTTTAAGGTGTTTCCTGATAATTCCAGCATCTTATCCATCACTGGGTCTGTTTCTATTGGCTGCTTTCTTTTCCTCTTGACCCAGTAGCACAATTTTATATTTAGTGGTTTGTTATATTCTAGGCATTGTGAATGATACGAGGTCTGTCAATTAAGTTTGCAAACTTGCTACAACGATGTTGTTCACCTTTTTTGATATCGGAAGGATTATTCATTCAACTGGACAAATAGTTAACCAAGTTTACTCTGGAAGTGCTGGAAAGGCTGTGTGAAAAAATTCAAATGCAGAGTAGGATAAATGTGAGGTGGCAAAAGTGACTGGCGAAGATGCAGAAAGTAGTTGTAACTAGGTTATAAAGTTACTTGTTATGTCATTCTGCACAATACAGACAGCATTCTAATAAGCTGGAGAAACTGTAGTTTACTCACCTCTTACACCAAAATAAATCTAGGTAGATCAAAGATTTAAAAAGAAAGAATTTGAGTAAAATTATGGAAGTAACATGGCCTAAGAAATTTTATGTATGATATGATAACCAAAAAGTATAAAAGAGGTTAATAATTTTAAGTCCACAATACAATTATTTCTCATGACAAAATAAATAAAACCCCAAAGCGAAGTAAAAATGACCAACGAAAAATAGGAAAGAATTGACGTGGTTCAGCCCCATTTTTAATCATAGAAACATCCTGATAGAAAAATGGGCAAAATATACAACACAAGACACATTTGAAAAGAATTTCTGCCTCGCCATAAATCAAGTACAAGTAAAAATGAGTTTAATTCATGAAAACTATAAAGTAATGAGATTGTGTAATATGACGGATATTGTTTGAATTCTTGTATTGCCACTTACCAGCTATGCAATGTTACTTACCATTTCTGTGCTTGTTTCTTCATTTGATAGATCTATTCCAGTCCCACAGCCTGCATGCCAGCTTATCTGT
This sequence comes from Hipposideros armiger, assembly GCF_001890085.2. NCBI lineage: Eukaryota > Metazoa > Chordata > Mammalia > Chiroptera > Hipposideridae > Hipposideros > Hipposideros armiger. Next base: position 886,455 of record NW_017731995.1, read on the forward strand.
AATAAGGTGTGGCTTTCCTCATGGCTGTCATGTGGAGTGAAATGGTCAGCAATGTGCTTGAAACATTGCAAGTACTCAATTAATGGCAGATAACTGAGAGGTTTAAAAATCATAGATAGATTAGAAATGGATGAAGTTACAAATAACAGAAAACAAAAATAGAAGTTTAAGCAAACAGGGGTTCATTTTTCATACAGAACAGTAAGTCCAGAGGTGGGAAGTTAGTCCAGTTTCTCGGTGATGCTCTCATGGTCATGGACTTAGGCTCTTTTTAAACACTGAACTCCCTGATCTGCAGTGTGCAGGTTTCTGTACACATTACCTCATGATTGCAAAGTGGTGCCAACTCTCCAGGTATGATGTCTGTACACCACACAGGAAGAAGGGGGGAGGTAAAGGCACAGAGGTTGTGTTATAATGGGGTGCCAGCTCAATTGATCTTTTTATCAGGAAGGCAAACCTCTCAGACAGCAAAGTTCTACTTACAGAGCTCTGATTCAGAAATGGATGACAGGCTCATCTCTAGCTGAAATGTGCTAGGTGAAGGGGCTAGTGCATGTGTATGGGGTCAGCCAACCAAAAGTGTTTAGCATAAAGAGTAACAATGAAAAAATCATCCAGACACTTTTGAGTGGCTCTGACTTTTACACTCTTGCTGAAAGTCTTCATTGCTTTTTAACAGGAAAATCTAATCATTGAAAACATAAAACTTTGATATACTTCTTTCCATTTCACTAAAATCCCCCCACCCCACACACCTATATCCAAAGAAGAGGGGGGATGAGGGAAATATATTACTAGTATGCTGACCTTTCAAAATCATTGTGGCACCTGAACACATTCATCAATTTTAATCTCTCTATAGCCATAGAGTATTAGTGACCTTTTTTTTTTGGTATTTGTGCAACAGTAAGAAAAGTGAAGACCACTCCCTTATACCACATGTGTATACACCTTTCTCTCCTTGATAATAATTCCGAGACAAGACAAATTGTACATGTTCTCAATAGATTTCTTTACTAAAGTTTCCTTCTGTTACAAATACCCACTTCAAGGACAATGGCTTGAGGAATTTCACACCTAAACACGAAATAAGTATTGGAAACAATTATACAATGCAGTTTCTCAAATGGAAACTTAATCAGATTCATTTTAATCAAATAATCTCTTATTTCTAAGAAAAGGTCATGAAAGAAGGGGATGACATACTGGAGATAACCAGAGCTTCAAAATAAATACATTGAGAGTAGAGAGAAATCTCATCAACTGTTATGAATGGTGAGAATTATAGGAGTAATTATTTGATGTGATAGAGCTGTTAGCTCCAACTATGGTGGTAACCATGCAGTATATAAATGTATGAAATCAACATTGTATACCTTAAACTTATACAATGTTATATGTCAATTATCTTTTAAAAACTTGGATTAAAAATGAATGAAAAACCAACAGACAACTATGAAGTTAGGCTATCTCGGTCTCTGCTTATTTGAAATAAAATTGATCTTAAACAAACCAACCTCTTAACACAGTTTTTTTAATATATAAAGGCACACATCGATAAAATACTTATTTTGCTGTTTTGTGCTACTTCAGGAGAAAAGCAAAATCTGGTATTTAGGACATAATTCTGAATAATCCTTGTTATTTTTATTTAAATCATGGGAGAAATTTAAAGGCCAAATGTCTTTGTATTTGAGATCAGAAAATGAAGATTTCTAAAATCTTGAGAAGAGTTTTCTGCTGACCTTAATGAAAATGCTTTGCACTAAATTTATTAACAGGCAAATACCCTGATAAACTCTACCAATGCTTCTTTAATTCTTATAAAAGTCCACTACAAGTTGTTAACAATACTTCAAAAGATGGCAAATATATTTGCATCTGAATTTGAAAAAATGCTGCCCAAGGAAGTAGTCATTTGCAGTAGATCACACAATAAATGAATGCCAGAAATAACAAGACACTTGAGTCTGAGTGATTTTTCTCAGTTACAAGAACATCCCTGGTCTATCAGATATTTCCATCCTTATTCAGAATTTCACACATACAGAGTTGCCCAATTTGTTCTTGATAATCATAGTGGCTTATGAATTATTATTGTTACAAAGCAGATAAGCATACATATATATATTACACGCATGAACAAAAGACTCTCCTCAATGAACCATGTGAACCATTCAGTAAAATTCATTGCCTAACAAACTTTCACGAAGAGACTGAAACTGTGGTATCAAAGGTTTCTAAAGTGATCTAAATTCATTCATGGTTTTCAACCTTTAAACAAATATCGGTGGGGCCAGCCGAGTGGCACATTGGTCAAGAGTTGGCTTGGGACATCAGCTCTGAGCAGCAGGGCCCCGGTTCGGATCCCACATGAGGGCCAGTGACACTGCCCTCAACAGCTAAGATAGTGAACAACAGCTCGACCTGGAGCCGGCTGCAGTGAGCCGCCATGAGCGGCCGTCCAATGGCCGGCGAGTGACTGCCTGACCCGGGAAGAGCGCAATGATAATACCAACATGGGCCAGGGAAGCGACGTTCTCCACAACTAGACTGAAGAACCAAAGGACAGCAACTTGTCTGTTCCCCTCCCCCAATTCCCCAATAAAATCTTTAAAAACAAAAAAAAACCCCAAATATTGGTGTTCCAATAGACACAATGTTTTTAGCCTATTTGGTCTATCAAGATAAGACAGGATAAACAGAAGAACAATTTGGTTTGGATTTAATATAAGCCTGATCTCATAGAACTTGACTTCTGATACTTTCACTCAGATTTATTTGAGATCAAAAGGAGTTGCTCTCTAAAGAGAGATGCACAGTGGCTACACACAAAAACTAGTGAGCATTCTGACACTCTCCCGCACACTCAAGACTTGAACGTTTCACATCTGATACAAAGCCAACATTTGCACTTGGGAGTGTAAAGAATGTCTCTGTAACATGTGCACGAAGTTTCTTTGGTATTCACAAGCCCCCAGTTCATCCCATTTTCCTTTTGAAAAGCAATTTCCAATGAACTTCTGATGGAGGAATAAACACACCCAAAGTACAGAAACTACATCTGCTCTGAGTGAAAGAGAAAATTCTGAGTATCGCAGAAAAGGTTTTTCTTGAACTATGCATTAGATCTAGAAACCTAGTGGAATCAAGTTTTTCCAATGATAACTATACATTGATAAACTATTTCATGACATCTTTAAATGAGTATTTTTAGCATAATTAAAAATGACAGACCATATGGTGTCCTAGTTTATTCAGATGTTAAATTAAGAGATTTCATACAAATTCTGAATAGCCTAAAGCATGAATAACATAGAAGTGTTCTTCCATTTTTGATCCAATTCTCTTTGAAGACATTTGGTTACATTTTAAAAGAATACCTCTCTTAGTTGCAAAATGGTAATCTCAGAAAATAGTGTGCTCTTTTTATTAGGTTGTCGGAAAAGTCATATTTTTTCTGTTTTTCGTTGCAAAAATGCGTTATGACTTTTCCGACAACCCAATAGTTTACCCCTTATTCCAGAGAGTAGCAGCAACACGTTGTGAAGGTTGTCCTAAATTCTAGGATGTAATGAGACTGCTTTTCTCAAGCCGCTTAAGAAAAGCACTTTTATTCTGCTGGGGTTTCTCATCTATGCAGAGAGTCAAGTGAGTGTGTAAAGTTACAAAAATGTGTTTGCGCTTTGGTCTATGAGTTGATGATACATGATACTCACAGGATTCTGAAAAGTATAGACAGGTTCAAAAAATCCCAAACAGTGAGCGCTCGGACTGGTTCTGCCTGTCATTTTTGGCACATGGTGTTCAGGGAAGGGAGTTGTTTACTGCTAGGCTCCCAGCTCTCTTCACAGTGCTCATGAAATTTGCTTGTTGAATAAATGCAGACACACACATCCTGAACGAGGTTAGGCTGTGTGAAGGCTGGGCTGCATCTTGTTTTCTGACCCCAGGGGTGAGAGGTGGGTAAGCGATCTCACTTTCTCATTATGCCTCTATTCCGACTTCCTCGAGGCTAGTGCCACTCCGCTGCAGCCTGTGAGGGGAGATGTCTGCAGTGTCTTGTCCTTGGAAACCCTGAACAGTCCTCTATTTTCAGTAGCATGTCCGTTTAGTTTAGACTCCTCCTAACTATTCCTAACAACACAAAGCATTGCCTTTTCTCCAGACACATTTGCATGGTGTGAAGAAGGCCTAAGGAAAAAAGTGGTTTGACTTCTTCCTAGGTGTTCTTTTGGCGGAGAGCCAATGTTTGAGGCAAGCATGGAGTGGATTTTAGCTTTCCAAGGAAACACTGATTTAGGGTGGATCTGGGGAAACCATGTTACAAATGCTGGCATTGTTGGATTTACCTATAAGGGAAGTAGCTGAATTGTGCTGTGGGGTTTCACCCCATCTGCCATGATCCTTCAGCTGCAGTCTGGTTCTGAAAGGTCTGTTTTATCGCTGTCTTAGGATAACCAAGTATTGTGCGATAGAGACAGGACTACATGGAAGCCAGGTTCCAGTGAAGTTTAACTACCTAATGTGTCTCCTCTGTAAGAACCAAACCTTGTTTTCGGAGGCAGGTAAATTATGATATATATGGCATATGCCCTTTTCGTGATCTCAGAGTAGAAAGTAATTTTGCACATTCAATTTTGGAAATTCAATGCTTTCAAAAAGGTGTCAGTTATGGTCTGTGGAACCATAAAATAAGCATTAAAATATCTCACCAAATATCCTGGCATAAAAAATGCATTTTGATTTGCATTTAGATTTAACTAAAACCACAGGGACTCAACAGTAGTCGTGTATTACATCATTATTCTTTGTTTAAATCTCTATTATAAGAAGGAGGAATGGGTACAGGGAGTCCAAAACTAGGTCCCACCAAATATTAAGAAGAAACTTTTCTTGATGACTCTCTGAACAACAACTTATGGCTAGTGAATGACTTATCAAATACAACCACTCTGGAGTGATAAAAACATGGGGAAATCCATTGCTTTGTGTTTTAGTTTTAAGGGGTTCAAGTGAAGAAACTGAAGACTCTTTTACAGACTACACTACAAAAAAAAATTCCCTAGAATTTACATGATTTTTTCTTCCTTTCCACCATTGAGCTGTATTTGTTTTAATCAAAATTCTTTTTTTCTTTTTTTTCTTTTCGTTCTTTCTCTTCTTCCCCCCTCTCTCTCTCTCTCTCTCTCTCTCTCTCTCTCTCAGTGCTTGTACACTGTGTTATTTTCAGATTCCTTCCCTTGTCATTTAGTCGAGCTATTCCCTATTTTAAAATAAATATCAGCCCTACTGCTACGTGACTGCTGTTCATCTTGAGTTTCTTTGTTGTTTGGTATTTTTCACAATAAGAGTGAAGTAGTGAGAAAATGAGATTTGCAATAATAAAACTATCCGAGATAGCCACTGAAGGATTCTTTGGTCAGCTGGTCCAGTAATATTCACTCCACCCCATTCCCATTGTGGTGACAGCCTCACTCGACTGGGCCTGAAATGACCCGGAGTGTCACTGTGTGGCTATTTCCCTTTGTCACCAGTGCAGCAGGGCTTGCCTGGGTATTAAGAAATTGCTGAAGTGGAAGGATAAATACATTTCCCATCTTCTTTTAAAGCGATGAGCAATAAAAATTCATCTTTGTCACCAAAGCATTATAGTATCTAGTCCTTTACGAGGGTTTCCCATGTGCCAGGGGCTGGAGGCTTCACGTTGATTGCTTCATGTAACCCACGGTCCCACCCCTCCGTGGTTCTCTGAGGTGGACGCTATTATATACCAGTCTCCGTTTTCCAGAGGCTAACCAACTCACCTGAGGCCAAATGAGTCTGGAGTGTAGACAGGTTGAATCCACGCAGTCCTGAGCAAGGGCCCGCAGTGGTGCCCCAAGACCTGATGCTTTTAAAACTCCCTCCTCAGGTGACTGTCATATAAAGGGTTAAGAATTACTGACTGGTTCAGATTCTAGAGCAAAGCGCTACAACTCAAATGTTTTCAGGTCTAGGCAGGTACAATTAATGGAGCAAGTGGATACAGACGCCACATGCTCAACAGTTTCTAAAATAATGGATCCGAATTTTTACCTGAAAGGAATCACATGGGGAGATTAAAAATGCAAATTACTGACCCTCAGTGCCACAGGATCTTTGTTCAATCTGCATCAAAATTATCTAGGTTTCATTTTAAAATGCGAATTTCTAGGTCCCGGAAATCACTTTAAGTGCTGATTATTATTTTAGATGCTCTAAAATCACTTTGGGTGCTAATACATTCTAGTATTCTCAGATTTCGAGGCTGGACTCTCAAATATTTTATTCACTCTAGGAATATTACTAGAGTATCTATTATGTGCCAGGGACTTCTGGGCACTGGGTAAACAGCAACGAACAAACCAAACCCTAGCCTCTAAGCTCATGCTCTCTTGGGGGAAAAACCAGTATGTGCGAATAAATACAAGTCAGATGGGTAAGTGCATGGGAGGAAGATGCCACAGGGGTGGGGGGACAGAGCGTGGCGGGGGCCGTCTTTACGGTGCGGGTGGGGGCAGCTTCCTGATGAGGTCGCTTTTGAATAGGGGATGAGAGGGAGTGGGTTATGGAGTCTGGAGCAGCCCCACAGTGTTCACACTGAAGTAACATCAAGTACAAAGGCCAGGAAGGGAGAGAGTTTGCCTGGCATGCTGAGACAACAAGGACACCAGTGTCTGGAGAGGAGACAAGAGAAAAGAGACAGAACTAGATGTCAGAGAGGCAGTAAGAAAATGGCTCCCACTGGATGGCGAAGGCCATGGTAATTCACTCGGTGTGACGTCAGAATATATTAGGAAAGCACAGTATCTGCCTTACGTTTTACCAGAGGAGCCTGGCCGCTGCACGGAGGATATTCTGTGTGGGGCAACTGTGGAGGCAGGAAGGCCAGTGGAGGCTGTAGTCCAGGCAAGAGAAGACGGTGGCACGGCCAGCATGGCAGCAGAGGAAGTGGCAAGGCTTGGTCAAACTCTGGATATATTTAGAAAGCGAGCCATGATGCCTTCGCAAATGGGCTGTGAATGAAAGAAAGGGATAAAGGATGATGAGCTCTAATGTCAGGGCATTTAGAGTTCAGTAAATCTGGTGCAGGTAGAATACTCTGCCAGTCGGGCACTATTGTGAAGGTTGTTTTACATATAATTAAGCAACGCCTTCCCTGAAGTACCGAAGGAGAATACTGGAGCACACATCTTCCAAATGACTGTGACTCATGAAAACCCATGTTCTTCCTGACACGAAACACCGAACAGAAGGTAATTCTTTTATTTCACTACCTGTACTAGAAAAGGGAAAGGTAAGAAGAACTAATTTTCTCAGTGCTATTTATATCAGGAGAGAATGAACTTTTTAGTTTTCTCCTGTGGTAATTCACTAAGGTCCCTAATAATTCTTGACTATGCAGAGATATTTGAAACATTTTCATCATTAATAATAAAACCAAAACAAGACAAAGTACCTCAAATAAGAGCCAAAGGTAGACAGGCAGTGGAAAATTCCCCTGCGGTTCCATCTTCAGATCTTACCTTCTACTATTTTGGATCAAGTTCCTGCATTTTAAAGTAACTACTATTAACCACAAAAATCACTGTTGTTTAATGTGCTTAATATAAAAACTCACCTTGTTACTCCTAATACTAATACATGTTTGTATCTAATAATATAACTTTTGATATTTAGTAAGAGCAATTTAACCTGTTGCATTTTCATACATAAGTTTTTGTTTAAAATCTGCAGTATGGGCCACCTGAGTGGCTCAGTTGGTTAAGAGTTAGCTTAAGAGCATGAGCTCTGAGCAGCAGGGTCGCGGGTTCGATTCTCACATGGGCCTGTGATGCTGCGCCTGAGCTGAGCTGCCTCTGGGATGCCAACAGATGGCAGGATGGCTCAGCTGGTGAGAGCACGTGCTCCTAACAACAAGACTGCCTGTTTGATGGGGGGCTATGCCCTCCTGAAATTAAGACTGAACTTGGCACCTTGAGCTGAGCTGCCTGCCACCTGGATGGCTGTGGATAGAGCATGTGCTCTTAACAAGGCTGCCAGTTCGACTCCCGCATGGAATGGTGACTACGCCCACCCGCAACTAAGACTGAACTCAGCACCTTGAGCTAAGCTGCCGCCCGGATGGCTCAGTGGATAGAGCATGCACTCTTAACAACAAGGTTGCTGGTTCGACTCCCGCATGGGATGGTGGCTATGTCCACCCACAACTAAGATTGTAACACAGCACCTTGAGCTTAGAGGCCACGAGCTGCCGATGGACACTGGGATGGCAACTGGCATCTTCCACAACTAAGATTGAAGAACTTGGCTGGTTCCCTTCCCACAATTCCCCAATTAAAAACAAATGAACAAAAAGACCTGCAGCATCTCATAAGAATTTTGAGTTGTTTTAACAGTCTTCACTTTATTTAGCTCTGTCTTTTTGCCCTATTTCTAAATTTTGTGTCTCATGTTTACTATTGTAAACCATGTCAAATCCTTTTTGGACAGACACTGTATGAATAAATGAATGAAAATGTATGAGCAGACTTTTAAATACCTATTTTGTACTCTGTATTCGTCACCTTAACTTCTATTTAAGCTTTGATCATTGTACACAACATTTGTCAATGATTCCAAAATTTAAGAACAAGTTTATTATTCTCGAGCTTTATTTAATGGAGAATAAACACAAATGATTTCCTATCCAATCAAATAAAACTACAACCATGTCTATCTCCTTCAAGCTCTGTTTCCGTCTGATTCCACAAGTCAATAATTTTAATTTTTAAAAATGTTACCTTTCCTATTAACTGCTACAGAAGCTTGGCACAAAAAGTCACTGGAGGAGCTTGCTAAACAAGGTGAGATCTTAAATTCTACAAAGACTTTGCCCTCCAACGGAGGGCAAAAACCTACTGAGGGGTAGAGTTACACGTGTATGTAATGACAAATTGACATTTACCTGGGAATTCATATTTCAAGGGGAAAAGTCATCCTAAAGGTACAGAACAAAAAAGGAAGTATATACCAGAGCTTCAGGACTGTATGCAAAAAGGTACCTGTTTAGAAGCGGCAACTATATATGATGGACTATTTTATGAATAGATGATAAATAGGTTGAGGTTTCCGACAAACGCACGCTCCAAATCTTCAAAATACTGTGAATGGATGAAAGAAAAGAAACTTTTCACACAAGTTGAAAATGTCTTTCTTTGGCAGTTGTGAACTAGGCTGTTAAGTGAATTACAATATATAGTATCCTGTAAAGTGAACGCAAAGGAGAGAGTAAAAGCAAGTTCCACGCGCGCGCACACACACACACAAAAACTATACTACAGTGACTCTGTGACCTAGATTTCAAGGGGAAAAAAATAGAAATTCATTAAGATGTTGCTGTCATCTAAATATAGCAAAGGAGTCTCCGAACTATCCACGTTGCAGCAATTGGCACATCTGAACCAGAGCTCCCATAGCCATCGATGCAGTATCCTTATCACGTAACTGATGCCTGGCACGTCTCAGCCCATCAACCGCAGTCCTGAATGGAAGGGACCTTCATCTCCATGTAAGGTGATCATCACTTTGAAACCTTAAGTGATCTCGAATTTCCTAACGGCTTCAATGACAATACTGCAGGGAAAAGTAATACATAGTGCTACTGATTCATTTCCGGGCTGCCAAAAGAAGATATCATCCCACATACCTGAGTACACTGGTGGGTTCCTGTTTAGTGAGTCCCAGTGCTATTTCCAAGGACCAGGGGAAGAGAAAGGTCACTATGGCCACATGGTATCAGCTGGCTAGTCTTCCTTCTTCCTGGAGTGGGGAGGAGGCTTGGACACGACCCAGAGATTCTGAGGGGCCTGCACAGGAAGAGAGATGTTCATTGCCCCTAAAATGATGTTCTAGAACTTTAGTGTGACATCATCACCTTCACAGAGCCTGAATTTCAAAGTGAAAAGTATTACAGGAGGCGTTTTCCTTTCTTCCAACAACATAATTCTTTTCACACTGAGTTTCTTCAAGTATGAAAGAATATTTCAAGGTAACTATGTCCTGGCAGAATCCTAATCTATATTAGGAAGTCTGGACAGGCTTTCAAAACTCTCGTCATCTGAAAACCTCCAGGGGATTATTGTGAAACGAGTCTCAGGGGCTCCAGATTTATTTAAAGTGAAAATAACGCCGGATAAAATACGGACTAATAACAAAAATAACAGTAAGAGTAATTATAAGGTACTGAAAGTCAACAAGAGATAACATGAATATATTCTTACAAAAAATGTAAAATTCCAAAATTGGCAAATAAATTGAACACTTAAAATAGCAAAAAACCACTACAAAAATAGAAAGGGAAATAATCAGAGAATTTCCCATTAAAAAGTTACTTCTGTTGAGTAATTACAAATTTCTACCTCTGTGTGTATTGACATAAAAGTCTATTCTATTAAGTGACAAAAGCCAAGTTACAGAAATATATCTACAGCATCATACTACTTTAAAAAAAGTGTGTATATATATATGCATATATATATATATATATATATATATATATATATATATATATACACACACACATATATACATACACACATACATACTTACATACACGTATGAAAACAGTCTGGAAAGTTATACACCAAGTTGTTAAAAGTGGTTTCCTCTGGGGTGCTAGTTAGAACAGGAATTAATTCAACGTTACATACTTTATGTTGTTTGAAATTCTTGTAAGTGCATCTTACTTTTATTTTTAAAAAATTCTAGATAGAAACAAAACGATGAAATATGTGGTGAAATTCAAAACACTGAAATAATCAGAAGAGCCTAGCTTTTCCCCAGATACAAAGGAACGCTTCCAGAAAGCATGGCAGCGAATTGGCTGGACTGAGTGTCACAAGCAGTGGCCAGCACACGCTTTGACTCCGTAAACATAACGGCCAGTCAGCAGGAAGTGAGCAGGAAAACGGTTCGGGCCCGTTCCTGTGACCTGCAGGCAGTCCCAGCACTGATTCCCAAGCTGGGCAGCTGATGGCCCTCTCTGCGGAGACAGCTTTCTCAGGTGGACACACGGATTCAGCATCCTCAATCCTGTTAACACCAGTCTTTCTACATTCATTTAGAAACAACCCTCCAAAGTGCAGTGTGACCAGGGGTGACAAAAATGGGGGTGCTGCATGCAGCTTGGCAGGTATAGTTCCTTCAGACAAAGCAGTAGGCTGTGGAGGCCACAGAGGGAGCCTGCAGGCAAGTGTGTTTCTCATTATCACGTCTACAATACATAAAGAACGATTGACTGCCTTGGATTTTCTAGGACATGCACTCGCTTCCTCACACAGAACAGTGCAGGGGCCACAGAACAACCCAGTAGGGCTGAAAACACTGGGTGCTGCAGACTGGAAACTGAGCACAAGGCTATGCACACATTCTCAGGTTTATGTAGTTTTACACCTGACAGGAAGACTCTGCCAGTATTCACACGGACAAGTAAGGGTATGGGGCTCAAATCTGGACACAATAGGGGCCGGCCAAGTGGCTCAGTTGGTTAAGAGTTAGCTTAAGAGCGCAAGCGCTGAGCAACAGGGCTGCCAGTTTGATTCCCACATGGGCCAGTGACGCTGTGCCCAGAGCTGGGATGCCACTGAGCTGCCATCGGGTGGCAGGATGGCTCAGCTGGTGAGAGCACGTGCTCCTAAGACAGCCTGTTTGATGGTGGGCTATACCTGCCCACAACTAAGACTGAACTTGGCACCTTGAGCTGACCTGCCACCCAGATGGCTCAGTGGATAGAGCACATGCTCTTAACAAGGTTGCTGGTTTGACTTCCACATGGGATTGTGGCTACGCCCACCCGCAACTAAGATTTAACACAGCATCTTGAGCTTAGAGGCCACGAGCTGCCGACGGGCAGCCAGATGGTGACTGGTGCTCCCCACAACAAAGATTGAAGAACAACTTGGCTGGTCCCCTCCCCCAATTCCCCAATTTAAAAAAAAAATTTTGGACACAATAAAGTACCGTCTAGTTGTTCCAGAACTGGAATTCTAATACTCCGGGTTCCTGCTCAGTGTGAGGTACATACATCAGCAGTGAATAAACTAGGTGTTAATAGAACTCTGCTTGTTCAAAACTGAAAAGTTAAAAACCAAAACACACGTTCACTATTGATGGGAATGTAAACTGGTGCAGCCACTATGGAAAACAGTATGGAGGTTCCTCAAAAATTTAAGAATAGAATTACCATATGACCCAGCAATTCCTCTCTTGGGTATCTACCCCCAAAATATGAAAACATTTATCCGTAAAGGTACATGTACCTTTATGTTCACTGCAGCATTATTCATGGTGGCTAAGACATGGAAACAACCAAAGTGTCCTTCGATAGATGATTGGACAAAGATGTAGTATATATACACAATGGAATACTATTCTGCCATAAGAAAAGATGAAATAGTGCCATTTGCGACAACATGGATGGATCTTGAGATTATCATGCTAAGTGAAATAAGTCAGACAGAAAAAGTGAAGAACCTTATGATTTCACTGATATGTGGGATATACAACTGAAAGCAACAAGCAAACAAGACAAAATAATAGAGAAACAACACTCATAGACACAGACAACAGTTTAGTGGTGACCAGAGGAGATAGGGGAGTGGTAGAAGAGGGTAAAAGGGATCAAATATATGGTGATGGAAGGAGAACTGACTCTGGGTGGTGAGCACACAATGTGATATACAGATGATGTCTTACAGAATTGTACATCTGAAATCTATGTAACTTGACTAACCATTGTCACCCCAATAAATTGAATTAAAAAGCCAACAACAAATGATGACAATGTGGGGCTTTACAGAAAAAAGGAGACGAAAGAGAGAGAGAGAGAGAGAGAGAGAGAGAGAGAGAGAGAGAGAGGGAGAGAGAGAGAGAGAGAGAGACTACTGTCATGAGGCTACATAGAAGAGTTGTACTTGATTAACTTGGAGCTGGTGCAGGTTGACACTGAGCCTGTGGCACCTTCTGTCCCCTCATCTTCTAGCCTGGGCGCTTCCTGAAGAAAAAGGCAACATCTCTCTCCCCTTTGTACCCCAAGCACACCATCGAGACCGAAATATATCTGTTCAGTTTTAGGGTTCTCACATTTTTTTCTTTGAACATGTTTTGAACCAAGAGTTTAAATCCCCCAAACAGCAGCATCAGTCTTTGTCATGGTCTCAAACAAGCTGATAATTCGGTCATGGGGAGAGAGGTAGTTAGGCCTGCAGATGTGCTAACGTACTCAGGAGCTAGGATTTACAGTTACGATGAGCAGAGGAAATTAGATCTTCAATCCTTCTTGCCAATAAGGTGTTAAAAGCCTTTAGTTAGTATAAGAAGACGTATCAGCGACTACTCCTATTTCCAGTGTTCCTTCAGATATTTAAGGCAGGACTCATTTGCAGAAAGGCCCATGGCTGGTTTTGCTCTAACTTCAAGTACTGGCTATCATTTAATACCTGTGTGAAAGTCAAGTCAGCTACAATCAATCAAGCCTCAGTTTTCTTATCAGGAAAATGGGTTGTGAAACTCAATTACATGTGAAGTGCTTAGCACCTGGTGTGTAGACAGTCCCTAGCTATCTGCTATCTTGACATATCTGCTTTTTTTGCCTCAAATCATGCCTCAGCTCAAACAGGGTATACAAATGAAACAGTTGAAAAGGGTGCATTTATTCACTATTGAACTAGACAGATCTGTACCTCTCAATCTTTGGCAAATAACATACATAAATCTATGTATACAGTGTACACAAAAGGATCTGCATAAAATTGAATATTCATGATTTTAAATTTAACATATTGTAAGGTAAAAAGTAGACTGTATACTGAGACAACATCTCATTCAATGTTCAACCTGAAATACATTTCACATAAGACTATTTTAAAAAGGGTAGAAGTCACTAACATCTGACCACTTGATTACGCTGAGTGAGGTGAAATGGAATTTCTAATATCATGTAGAGAAATCAGCAATAAAGCATATAATTCTGGTCTGAAAAAAAAGGGTTTAGCCTAAATTGGTCAATATCAGCACCCCAAGAAAGCAATTCCACCACCTCCACTTAAAGCAAACCGCTCTTTTGAGTACAGTGTAGCTCACTCGGAAAAGCATTTCTTGGAGGAGTTCTTGTTCACACAGATCCCTGTGTACAAAACCAAAACCAAACCAAACCACTAGCTACTATGTACCATGCACTCAGCCAAAGCTGAGAGACTGAAGGTTAGACATCTTCTAATCCCATACCCAGGCGGAAACCATCAGCATTGCTGCTATAAAAATCTGGGCAGGAGAAGCAGCTCAACCAGGGATGGTGGACAGCAGAGAACTCTGGCTGATACGTGGGAAAGCCAATAGACAAAGTGACTTTTAGTGCAGAGTAACAAAACAGCTTCTCTGGAGGGCCCACAAGAGTAAATGAAAACAAGTCTTTATTTATTCAATGTCCTTCTTTTGTATCCTTAGCAGCTCTCATACTGGATATTTTTTTGCAACAGGAACATTTTTAACTTACAGAAGGCATTAAGATAACATAACGTCTATTTGTAAAAAAGAAAAATTACAATCATGGTTAAAATAGAAAATAAACTATTGAGATAAACTTTTTACATGTTTTATAGCAATCTCACAAAATAGTAAATGCTTTCAAAAATTACAATATTTTACATTATATTAAGTTGAATGTCAACATTAGTTAAGATCATCTGCAATTGTGGTGTCAAAAATCTGATAGCAAATTTGCTGTTCCGTTCCATTTGTGACATTATACGACTTGATGAAGCATTCCAACCATGGATACGCATCTACAAATCCAGAAGAAAATGTTATTTAACCATTAAAACTAAACAAATAACTCTGAGATAGGTACTTAAGCATAATGCTTAGCTAGAAAAATTAACATTTAATTTAGCTTGAAAAGCAAATGAATATATTTACCAAATTTAACATTATCTATTCTTACAAATCACATATCAGATTCATGTTATTGTTTTGCAGTAATTTTAACTAGTTTTAATTTTTTTCCTCACAACAGGAAAAAGTAATTAAATGTGGGGTTCTCAGAATGTTTGTAAGCTACCTCATTCCCAATTTTTATTCCTTTGTCCCCGCTAATTGCTTTCTGACCTCCCTGTTTTATTGTTTGTTTGTTTGTTTTCTTGGTTGACTGCAAAGAAATGAATCCAGAAGTCAGTCAGGTGAAGCTCTTATATTTATCAAGCTGACACTACCATCAGGTACCAAGTACCCAATCAAGGCAAAGTTAGTAGCCACAGATGCTATTTCCAAGCTTTGGTTATAACCACAGTAACTTTGCAATATCTAGAAAAGTTTCTTAATGTTTCAAGTTCGAGTGTGAAAGATACACAATCTAGTCCTCAATACTGGCAAAGGTCAATAAGACAGGCACTCTCTTACACAGCTGGCAGAACCATAAATAGGTCAAATATTCCTGAAAAAGCAGTTTTGTAGCATGTATCAAAAGTCTAGCAGGCCTGTACTTTTTGATATGGCAGTTTTATTTCCAGAAATCTACCCAAAAGAATCCAAGCAGCCAAAAAAAACTAAAACTGACATTAAATAAAAGTATAGAAGTTAAGCTTTGTTACAGGTGTATAAAAACTATCTTTTTGGGATTATAATGCAAAATTCACCAGAGGAAAATAAAGCCTGATTAAAAATAGCATATAAAAGGTAAACTGTTAACAGTTAAATCTACAGCTGGCAAAATCTGTTACTGATAAAAAATTGTTAGAAGCGTTAAATTGTCTTAATATGATTTAGATCTGCAAGTTTCAATATAAATAGAAATGATGGCAACAAAAGGGAAACTCAGTGGCAGCAGCTATTTGATATAATTTGACCTGAAGATCTGGTTGATGAATCAAATGTTATATAGAAAACAACTAAAGCTGATAAAAATAATTAGTAAAATAAAAACGTGTAAAATCTGAAACTAGTTAATATTGAATAGAAAATTCATCAATGAATTAAACTGGCCAAATGGAGTTTGTTAAGGGAATGTTTGTCAAACTTTCATCTGTTAACATAATGTTAACTAAAATGTTTGCACGCATGAACATAGTATCAAATGTGTTTGTCATCAAAAACTGCCTCCCCTTTATTATATTTCAAAATATTTGAAAAGTCTTTTCATTTCAGGAATTATGATTCACACCCATTTTATCCCTGCCACTGTCTCCACCAAAAGGTAAATTAAACAGTCATCAATCGCTGCTTAGTAATTTATTTGGATTTACATTTCAAAGTTTTCATACCTCTAAAAGTCCATAGATTAGATATATGCTAGGTGCTACTTTAAGAAAAAGAACGAAAGGGATTGTTAAAATACTGCCTACCAATTTTTAATCTTGGAGGGCAAAACATATCCATGATCGTGCCCAAACTTTGCTGAAGGTCATCACTGGTTAGAATTTCTGATGCTGGAATCTGGAAGAATTCGCCCTTAAAAAAATTACAGACGAAAAAGGGAATAATCTTAACCTTTTATTAAAGTTATAGAAGTATTTCAATACTATCTAAAATAATCTAGACTATGTCACTTTATCAAGAGTTTAGAGTTCATAAACTAGAGTGCTAGTCTGAATCCTAAAAACTGATTTAATTTAATCTAAAAAGTTTTGAAATATATATACGTATACATCTATAATCATACATATATATCAATCATATATATATATAAAATCAAGTTAAAGTGCTTTGACTTTATGATAAAAATATTGACCAGAAAACAGCGAGGCTTATTATTCTCTTGATAATGTATACTGAGTTCCTACAACGTGTGTTAAGTTGAAGAGTATAACATATAGTACATATTTATTTAATTTTCTTTCTCCGCTACTAGATTACAAGCTTCAGGAAGGTATTTGGCTTGCTTTGCTCACTGCTAGATCCCTATAACAAAGAACAGGACCTGGCACATAGTAGGTGCTCATTAAATATTTTTAATAAATGGATAAATGAATTATTTAGGGAGGATAAAAATTCTCCTCTCAACCTTACCCAAGATTCTTTTCCAATGTGTGCAATAAAATATTTAACCTTACCAGCCTTTGCCCTTAGCTCCCGTGAGATAATCTCTAAGCCCACGGACTACCATGCCTGATAGGAGTGTCCATGTTTGCCTAAGGATGCTGGGTCACACTGGATAGTCTAACAACGTGATTTTAGGGTGAGGAGTTTGTGTCATGTGCTGCTAGCTTGACCTCTGGAGGGGATGAACACTGATATCAGTCACATGTACTGTCAGCCATGACTGCATACATGATAAAGTTCCAGTAAAAACTCTGGGCGCTAAAGCTCAGTTGAGCGTCCCTGGTTGGCAATACGTGGGCACTGTTACACATTGTCACCAGGAAACTAACACTGTCTTCCGCTCCATGGAAAGAGGACCAATGAAAGTTCCACATTTGAAAGTTTCCTGGACTCTGCCCTATGCCCTTCTTTCTTCCCTTGGATGATTTTAATCTGTATCCTTTAGCTGTAATAAACTGTAACAGTGAGTATAACAGCTTTTAGTAAATTCTGTGAGTCTTTCTAGTGAATCATCAAAACTAAGGGTGGTCTTGGGAACCCCCCAATTTGGAACGGTTGTCAGAAGTGAGGATGGTCTTGTGGACAGCTCCCTAGCTTTGCCCACTGTAACTCCCTATCTAAGTAATTTTGTTCCCTCTAATATGAAGTGTGGAGGCTTAACAAACTTACTGAAAGAAATGCTGACAGGTAATGCCTAGAGGGTTTGGCCACACCTCTATCTTTGCTCCTGGAACAGAACTTCTGCATGGTGCAGAGAATAACTCTCTCCTCCAGTTCCTACCCCTCAATTTCTCATTATTTGGATATTAAGCTTTAGTGTCAAATCAAAAGAGATAAACACATAGATGATTTAAGATTTATGTGCTCGTATTTTATTTTTCTAAGTTGCTTTAATCTTCTCAGTACTAAAGTAGGCATAAATAAATATATTAAAATTCAAAAAAGCATTCTTTTTAGTTACAAATATCTTCACTACCTCTGTTACTTACAGAATCCATAAGATAAGCTTCCAAAACTCCTGTTCCGTCATCGAAAGTAAATGTCATCAGAAATACATGTCGGAGGGGTACAATGCCCAGTGCTGGTGAAGGAGAAAAAGACGAAACCATATGAATCCTCTACTCCTTATAAGTGACAATTGTTTTAGGAGAGCATGTACCTGTAAATTTTGTTTACTAAAATAATTCAAGCGAGAAAACAACTTATGCCCTTTTGTTCTCTAATGTCAACATATTAAGCTCATTTTACAAGGTTCATTTAGGAACATTACACTATACCTATATAGGAACAATGGCTTATTAACAATTGTATCTTTTTTTTTTTTTTTTTTTTTTTTTAGCTGAGCCATCCCGCCACCTGTTGGCAGCTCACGGCTGCTCAGCTCGGGCTGACTCGAACCGCTGTTGCTCAGAGCTCAAACTCTTGAGCGAGCTCTTAACCAACTGAGCCACTCAGCCGGCCCTAACAATTGTATCTTTTTTGATTAAATAATGTATTTTTAAAATGAGCTGATCTCGACAGAAAACATAAAAACTGATTCATGAAATACAATTCATTGCATGTTAGCCTTATGAATTAAAATACCAGAATGTTCTAAAAAATAGCATGCAGTTCACCACTTATGATTATGTAACACGTCTCTCCCCTTTTGTATTATAAGCATAGGGATCACATTTTTTAAGAGATATCATCTGGTTGAACGGACAAAAATGTCAGAATCTTGGATTTTACAATTTGGTAAGATTAAGAAAAAGGAAGAAAATGAGTACTAAATCATATGAAAATTTATAGGTTAAAATGAACACCTTACGTTTGGAAATGAAAGACATTCAATGTTTATAGGATGGAATACATGACACTATTTAAATAGAACTATTTAAGGGGGCAAGGAAGAAGAATCAATCAGGGCACACAGACATGACAAATTATTAACAGAGGAACTGAGTTTTAGGACTCAAGAGGTCTCAATAAGTTAAAATTGTGAGCTAAAACCAGGAAGTATGAATATAAAATCTACTCTGAGGGACCACTTGGACAAAGAGAACTGCACTAAGAACAGGATAGGGAGAGCAAGCAGGATTGCAAGAAGCTCATGTGAAAGGAACCTGGAATATCACCGGACAAAATATGAGATAGCAGTATCATAGCTGGATTGAAAGAGAAGGAAAACAAAACCAAAAAGAAATAAATGCCTACCCAGGAAGTCCTTACTTAACATTATCGGCCGGTTCTGGGAACTGCGGTGAAATGACATAAAAACCAATTTTACCATAGGCTAGTTAACATAAATAAGAGTTAAGTATTAGGGCATCTTATCAACGTTGCAATGAAATGATGTGAACAAAATGACGTTATTCTACAATGTAATTTTCAGGCCAGTAGAAACTGTCCAATTTTAGGGAAATAAAGGCTTTCTTTATATATGAAACGGCAAGCATCTGCAGCCCTATTTCCAGCTTTGAATGCCAAGCTTTGAGACGAGCACTGGTAAAGTGGAACGCTTACTAAATAGGAGAAATAAAGTAGTAAAGAATGTGGGAAATGCCAAAGGACGTGAGATGCCTCGTTGGAGACATAAACACTCGATGAAGCCTCCACAGATATCTTCAAATGCATAGTCTGTCCATCTTATAGAAGAGGGAACACATTTAATCTAATTCTAGTAGACAGAAAGTGGCCCATGTTAAAATTATAGGTAGGCACATTTTGCCTCATTATTAATAACTGCCCCAAAATGAAGGGGGCATGTTGCCTTGCAAGGTAATGAGTCCCGTGTCACTGAAAGAGTTTTAAGTTTTGAGAACATGATACAAAAAGATTCTTATTGTTCCAGCTAAAGACTTGTATTGGGTGAAAAGTTGTAATAGCTATCTCTAAAACTTGTTTAAATCCAAAGATACTATGAGCTGGAGAGATTTTTAAGAAGTTGTATTTATGATTAATGATTAGTACTAAAATTACAGAATGTTAAAATGTGAGTAATGAATAAAAGATACTGGCAGATGCTTGAAAGGAAGTTTCCCAATATTTTAAACATTTACCTTATACTTTTATTACAATCACTGTGAATGGTTTTGCTTAAGGGAAATTAAACTTTAGCTCAGCCTTTGCTCTGGTTTTACTATATCCATGAATACTGAAATATAATCAGTGAGATCCCCTTATACAAAGACAGTTAAAATTGCAGGACACAGAAACTTAGCCAACCTTCTGCCACAGAAGAAGGAATCCAGGATGTCTTATCAACCACAGAATTTAGATTCTGTATTGGTTTCAAACTAGAACACTGTTTACATCTGAAATTAATAAAAGAAAAAAATTTTAATAATTTATTATAATTTAGTTATAAATCATTTATTATAACTTATTTTTGCTGTTCAAATATGCATTTTAAAAAGTAAAAAAAGTAAATTATTAAACAAAAGTACTGTGCTTCCTATATTGTACTGTGCATGTTATGAACAGAATTATTAAAAAAAATAAGCTTTTTACAGCAGAAACAATCACAAAGATAGTATGGTTCAGGATAAACAGCATTAAATTGAGAATAAGAGAGAGGCTCTAAGTCCAGATTATTAATTAATTTGGCTGATTTCCTTATTTGGTAAAACAAAAAAGTTTACACAGAAAATCTCTAAGCACTTTCATTTTATGGCTCTGTGAACAATATATAATAGCCAAGGTCTTAATTAAATAGAGCCAAAATAAGACAATTATTCTGACTAAAGACGTCAGTACTAGCAACATTTGGGGTAATATATTCAGTGAGCACATATTTAAAGGTTTATAGTTTATGATGCCTAATACTATAGTTATTCATTATAACATAAATTTAAACTACACAATATACTAACATTGTACATTATTTAGTATAGGTATTTTGCTTACATACAAATATATTTTAAGTACAAATAATTTTTTATTAATATCATAATGTCTGGGAGATAATAAATATATACTTGAATAAAAGCATAAAAATCAATATTCAAAAGGCTCATGCAGACTCCGTTTCATTTGCAATCTGGAGAAAAACAGTGTAACTGTAAATAAAAAGGCAATATTAATTTACATATTGATAAAGCAAGTATACAAATTAAAAATTAAGTACACAAATTAAAAATTAAGGGTAACAAGTAGAAATTAAATAGAGAATTCATTACTTCCACAGTAAAAAAAAAAAGAAAAAGGAGAAAATTAAAATCACTTTTATAAGTCAATTCAACAGAAGACTGATGAAAAACATAAGCAAAATATAACAAAAACTGAAGAAGAGGTCAACAGTATTGTAAGTGAAAAACAACATAAAATACAGAAATAAAACCTAAGTATATTAGTAGTTAACATATTTTAAACTCATCTATTGTATTTAAAAAACAACTAAAATCTACTCATAAGTATTTATGAGACTGACTAAACTATAACAACAAAGGAACATTAAAAGCAAAGGGATGATAATAAGATACTAAACAATTATGAACCACAAAAAGCTGACGTAGGGCGGCCAGATGGAGACCTGACTTGCAGCTGAGCTAGCTGTGCCCTCCACAACTAAGATTGAAGGAAAACAACTTAACTGACCCCCTTCCCCAATAAAATCTTAAAAAAAAAAAAAGAAGTTTATTTTATATATCATGACCCAGAATACAACATATACACACAATTGAAACAAAAGTTTAGGAAACAATACTAACCCTTACTAAGTAAAAAGGTCTCTGTTATTCATTTTGATTTATACCATATCATGCCATACCATCACATATCGTATCATTAAAAAAAAAATACTGGAATGATCCAGTGAAGTTATATTATGACAAAGGAAATATATAAAAGGATTTCATTTAGCACTGCCTGTAAATGTAATGAATGAAAATAACATATGTCCATTCATAGGAAAACAGATTAATAAACCGTAATATATTCCATATGAAATAAAATTCTATATAAACATTAAATTACTAATCTACATGAGTAAATATGGATAAATCTTGAAAATAATATTATGTGGGGGAAAAAGGCAAGTTGCAAAATGAAAAGGCACAGTATGAAACAGTTTACATAAATTTAAAAAACACAAAATAATACACTATACTCCTTAAAAGTTCACACATACATTATACTAAGAGCATAAAAACACTGATGAGAAGAACTAAGTTTGGAAAAGCAGTTACTTCTGAGAAGGAAGCAGGGGACTGGTAGGGTGTTTCTTCTGTTTTGTACAATTTCATTCTTAAAAAGTAAAGAATTGAAAAATATGTTAACATGCTAACATTTATTGAACCTAAGTGGAGGATTCATAACTGTTTATGATGTAATTTTTTATATTTTTCTGTAGTTAAAATTATTTTTCATAATTAAAAATAAAGAGAAAAGTCAATAAAAAGATATGTTGCCTTTTGCTGATTGAATCAAAGTAATGGAAAATCGAGAAGAGTCTTAAAATCCGGAAAATGAGAATTTCTTGGTTTATGCTGAAAACGGGGGAAAAGTTGAGAGCTGTAACAGAACTTTATTTTAGCCTTGTAGTATGTGAAGGACATTCCAAAGCTTATAACCAATACTTGCTTTCCTGGTTCTAGACTGGCCAAGGTGACTAATGGCTAGGAAGGCAAGACAGGAGAGAGAGGGACGGAGAGGAGAGAGAGTGAATGAGTGCGGATAGATACAGAAAAAATACAAGGTCCACGTTAGTGACTTATGAAAAAGCAACTAATTTGACAGACTTTTATTTTTGAACTAATTATAAACCTTGATAAAGTGGATTCTGAGGTCATGAATCCAATGAGAGATAACAATTAAAGACACTGGGCACATTAGAGTAAAAATAGCTATGAACCACAGATTTAACTCAGTGACACTATTCCAACTTATAGCTGAAGTTTTATGGTATTTTGTATATGGGACAGAACCCAGAGCAATCTCCACATGCCTACCAATGACCTCAGTGGTCACAATCAGAGAGAGATCATAACTGCAGTATGTAATTTTCAATTGAAATCAAGATTTATGTATTATAACGATGAGTAACAATTGCTACAAACACAGGAGTACAAAAGGGAGAGGGATGGTACAAGATGTATTCTATAATCCAAAGTTTCGCAAAACAGCATTTTCAGGGTGACTGTTTCATCAAGCAGAAGCAAAGGAGATTTTCTCCCCACTGCCTCCTTCCAAACCTAAAAATCTGTTTCTAGCTCCTAGTGTGTTCTGTTATCTTCCAAATACTCAGTGACAACTAATTTGTAACTTTGTGGCACAGAAATTCTGAAATTCAATCACTTAACTTTTATTAGAATGTAGCTATGAACCTTTCTCTGTAATGAGCATTTAAATCCTTGTGAAAGAAAATAAATGATAATTAGCCTCTGGGATAGCCTTCTACATAGTCTACGGTAGGTACTCAATATATATGCTACCAAAATAATAAATACATGTGAAAAATCTAGTACATATAAATTGGTACTCAATAAGTATCCACTGACTATATAGTAAACAAGTGGGATAAGATAATAAAAGTAAAAATTACTCTTAAACAATTTTTAATTCCAAAAAATCCCAGAATTGAAAACATACCCATAGTGATGTGTTTTTCCTTGTATGAGGAATGGTCCTGAAAGGTCAAGGACTTCCAGGTCTGTATGGCCAGATTTCACAGGAATTACACTATGAAAGCTGTTGGCGAGTTTTTGGATTTCACTGAGTGTACCTCCTATTAGAGACAACAAATAAACCCTTTATGTAGTATAAATATAATGCAGGCAAAATAAAGTACTTATTAAGTAACACATGAGGTACAATAAAAGACTAAAGGGATTGACAGAAAAAGACAATGAAAACAATGAATTTTAGAGATTTAATTCATTTATACATTTATTGTGAAAAATAATGATTTGTAAATTTAAGATCCTACACAGTGATTAAAACAACCACTGTACAAAAATGCTGAGACCTGTGCAAATATATGGCTTGAGAAAGCTTAACCATCTTTTTACATTTATACAAACTGCTCTCTATGCCAGGAACTCCTTTGTTCAAAAACTCAAAAGAGAATAAAGTTGAGAGCCAAAGCATGACAAGATTCTCATTATTACATTTGCTGTATACAACTAATGTGTAGGCAAATTTAGTCCTGAGTTTGAAATAAATCTTTTAAACTTCCAGGTGAACATTAAATTTAAATATAGATGCAAATAGTTCATGTAATATGAATTTGTGTGCAGTGTTTGTCCATTTTTCTTGGGAAAGCCATGACAATCACCCCAAGTCTACGACAGGGTGGACACTACAACCATCACGTTGGCTGAGAAGAAATCATACGCCCAACAGTGCACCATTATCAGAAGGATTTTCTATGAGAATTCAAACCTACTGGTGTGTTTTTTACTTAGCTTGATAATTCTTCCTCTCCAGGAAAAGAGAATATAATTTATAAAAATACTTCTGTGTATTTCCTAAAATTTGCATAAAACTTGTAATGTTAAATTTTAACTGTGAGGGGAAGCATTTCTGGCATAAGCAGACTAAAGACGTCCAAAAATACACTTCTCCATAAAAGCAAAAAGAACATTAGCAAAAACTGTCAAACCCAACTTTTTCAGGACTCCAGAAATCAACCAAATGCCTGCACAACAATCCAATAATACACTTTTTTTCCATAAAAACTGGATACATTTTGGTACGAACAGCAAGCTTTGTAGTGTTTGAACTTAATTTGGCTCCCATCCCTCTTTCTGCAACTCTGAAATAGCTGGAAGCCATGTCAAGCTGCAGTTAAACCCTAGCCTCCGGTTAGGGTTATAATATTCAGAAATATAATAAAATAAAAATGTTACATTTTGATGAAACCCTTTAAAATTTTAAAGTGCTTTCACATACACTTTCATTAAAAAGCTCTGTAAGGTAAGAAAAACAAATACCATATGATATCACCTATATGTGAAATCTACAGAACAAAATAAAACAGAAACAGACTCATAGATAGAGAACAAACTTATGGTTGCTGGGTGGAAGAGGGATGGGGGTGGAAAAGGTGAAGACATCAAGAAGTACAAATTGGTAGTTATGAAACAGTCATGGGGATATAAAGTACAGCATAGGGAATACAGTCAACAATATTGCATCAACTATGTATAGTGCCAGGTGAGTACCAGACTTATGGGGAGGTGGGGGGGAAATCACATTGTAATTTATATAAATGTCTAACCACTATGCTGTACACCTGAAACTAATATAAAATAATACTGAATGTTAAGTGTAATTGAAAATTTATTTAAAGTGTCCGTTAAAAAAAAAAAAGCTCTGGGGCCGGCCGAGTGGCGCGATGGTTAAGAACTGGCTTGGGACGCCAGAGGGCCCCGGTTCGGATTCCATATATGAGGGCCAGTGACACTGCCCTCTACAGCTAAGATGCTGAACAACGGCTCAACCTGGAGCTGGGCTGCTGTGAGTTGCTGGCGACGGCATAGGCTGCAGCCCCTGTGGCAGTGGGTTGCCATGGGCTACTGTGTGTAGCCAGCAGCCAGCGTGAGCGGCCAGCAGCCGCAGTGAGCGGCCATCCAGAAGCCGGCGACTGATCTGCCTCGCCCGGGAAGAGCGCAATGATGGTGCCAGCTTGGGCCAGTGAAGCAACGTCCTCCACAACTAGACTGAAGAACGAAACGACAGCAACTTGTCTGTTCCCCTTCCCCCAACTCCCCACCGCTGTTCCCATCTCCTCAATTCCCCAATAAAAATCTTAAAAAAAAAAAAGCTCTGGGGACAACCGAGTGGCTCGTTGGTTAAAAGTTGGCTTGGGAGCGTGAGCTCTGAGTAGTAGGGCCGCCGGTTCGGATCCCACATGGGCCAGTGATGCTGCGCCCTCTACAGCTAAGATGGTGAACAATAGTTTGACCTGGAGCTGGGCTGCCGTAAGTTGCCAGAGTCAGCGTAGGCTGCAGTGGGCTGCCGTCCAATTGCCGGCGACCAATCTGCCTCAGTCGGAAAGAGCGTAATATCACAATACCAACATGGGCCAGTGAAGCGACGTCCTCCACAACTAGACTGAAGAACAAAACGACAGCAACTTGTCTGTTCCCCTTCTCTGATTGCTCAGCTCAGGCCGGGAATAGAACCGCTGTTGCTCAGAGCTCAAACTCTTGAGTGAGCTCTTAACCAACTGAGCCACTCGGCCAGCCCCTCCATAACAAATCTTTTAACAACGACAAAAAAGTTCTGTAAGATGAAATGTTACTTATTTGGATGTACTTATTTATTCAGTAAATATTTGCTGAGAGCCAGTTACATGGCAGATGCACTACTCTAGGTGCTGAAGATATTGTACATCGATTAAAATGAACATTATCCTGTCTTTCGAGAGCTTACATTCTGATAAGGAAGCAAATCTATAAACAGACAGATATAACACCAATATAATACCAGAACAGAAGTGCTCTTTTGGAAGTTCATAAAGTACGTGATAAGCACCACTCCAATCTGCCTGGTGAATCAGAAAAGGCGCTCGGTACATGCAGGTGGTCATGAAATAATCCCCAGGAACTGCTGAATACAGGGAATGATTGGCTTTACTTCTGAAGATGTACTGGCTCAGAAACTGTCAGGAGAACAGCAATGGGATGGCCGAAAGGCAGAGGAAATGCACTGGGTTTTGGAATTGCCACCAGGGCAATATGGCTCGGTAGGCTGGGAATGGAGGCACGCAGGAGATGCGACTAACAGCCTGTGGGATGAGTGCGAATGAGAGGGGACTGAGAGCTTCAAGGGGCTTCTTTAGTCAAGCTTCCTGGGGGCCCTCAAGGCCCGAGTGGCTTCAGCACAGAACTCAGTGGGAGGCGGAGTAACACAGGGGGACCCGGGGAGAAGGTATGCATGACATCATCTTAGTTGGGCCTACAAGGACAGTTCTTACTGAATCTCTTAAGCCGTGGCTCTATTTTATTTTTACAGCCTACAAACACTCCATTTTTTCTTGTATGAATGTGTGTGTGTGTCTGTGTTTCTGTTTTTACATCAGTCTCCTGGTACAAATTAAAATATTGCTAATAGAGTAAGAGATCACATTTCACTCGTGAAAGTAGCCAAGTCTGTTAAAGTGTGAGTACATGATGATGAGGGAAGGAGAACAAATAATCTCATATGCTGCTAAAGCACATGCAGACTCGGATAACTTCACTAGAAACTGGGCAACATTTACTTCATTACTTGTGCCCATAATGACATTTCATCCAGAGGGAGATAAAGTTCATTACAGAGTTACTATGTTAAAAAACAGGGACACTTAATTTCTCTGTGCTTCAGTTTTTCGCATGCATAAAAACAGCTTATAATAGCACCAACTGCATAGAAGTGCTGTGATGATTAAATAAATTCATACACAGAAATTAATTAAAATAGTTCCTGGTATACTATAAATGTATTCAAACAAGAGATGTTCATGGACATGATACCAATGTTTATACACATGTGTATTCTTATACAGACATATTTTCTAAAAAGACTATGGATTACTTTTACAAACAGGAAAATGTCAGCAATAAAAATGACCATGACCCATTGTCATAAAGATCATCCCTTTATAAAATGAAACTAAAGATTTCTGTAATGCAAATTAAAAAGGGTGTTTTCCTTTTATTATGGAATATTAATAAAGAAAAGTCCCAACGAAAATAATGAAACATTAAATTTGGCTTGGAAAAAATATGTGGTAGATATATTAGATAAATACTAGATAAAAATAAGACAAAAGTAGAAAAGCAATGAAAAAATAAATGACTCGGTTTCATTTTTTCAAAACGTCGTTATTTTTCCTTGTTTCCAGGGTCCCTTCCTTGATTTAGATATTGACACATGACTTTCCTTGTACTTTCATGAAGCAACAGTGACACCCAGAGGCCAAGATAACAGCAACTGGACACAGCAAGCAGCCTCTGGATTGTTATTCAGCTCGATAATTAGCTTGGATCTGGTTAGGGTCATACACAGGAATCCAGCAAGATGAACACATGTAAAACGCTTGAGTTTAATGTATCATTTCAAAATGTCATTCAGATAAATTTACATGTGTGTATGTATATATTTGAATCTAATTGTTACAGATAATATATTCTGTTTTATGAAATTTAAATTAACACTATTTTGACTTTATATATCCTAGGTTGCCCCTAAAATATATTTAACAATTAGAGAAAGACGTAAGAAAAAGCTGGAATCTAATAAGATAGTGACTTAAATATCTTACCTTCTATCAAAATCAGGCAGTCATTTGAAACTGGGAGAATACCATTATTTTTCATAAAATGAATAGCTACTTTTCGTCCTCCTTGGTATTTAGTGGTCCACATTTTTGAATCATATAATAATGTATTTTGTAGTTTGGTATCTGGGGTTTTACTTTCACCGTTTCGCAAAATTATCTCCAATTCACCCTCATGTGGAACTTCTTGCCTAAAACCATCAACAACGCAACAACACAAAATAATCGGCATAAGCTTGGAAATTCAAATTCTACAAATTATCCAGTTAAAAAAATTGTTTATATGCTGATGAGCCAGCTATATATATATATATATATATATATATATATATATATATTTTTTTTAAACATTTTTATTGGGGAACTGGGGGGATGGGAACAGTGCTGGGGAATTGGGGGAAGGGGAACAGACAAGT
This sequence comes from Hipposideros armiger, assembly GCF_001890085.2. Taxonomy (NCBI): domain Eukaryota; kingdom Metazoa; phylum Chordata; class Mammalia; order Chiroptera; family Hipposideridae; genus Hipposideros; species Hipposideros armiger. The sequence continues at coordinate 915,213 of NW_017731995.1, forward strand.
TGCTGTCCTTTGTTCTTCTCAATCTAGTTGTGGAGGATGTTGCTTCACTGGCCCAAGTTGGCACCATCACTGCGCTCTTCCTGGGCGAGGCAGATTGGTTGCTGGCTTCTGGACGGCCGCTCACTGCGGCTGCTGGCCGCTCACGCTGGCTTCTGGCTACACACGGTAGCCCATGGCAACCCACTGCAGCAGGGGCTGCAGCCTACGCCATCGCTGGCGACTCACGGCAGCCCAGCTCCAGGTTGAGCTATTGTTCAGCATCTTAGCTGTGGAGGGCAGTGTCACTGGCCCTTATATGTGGGATCCGAACCGGGGCCCTCTGGCGTCCCAAGCCAGTTCTTAACCATCGCGCCACTCGGCCGACCCCAGCTACTTATTTTTAAAATAGGGAGATAATTCACTTTGCAGATTAAATGACTCTGATTCAATATAAAGATATTTGATGCTACTTCATGGCTAGGCAGATTCATATCATAATTACATGAACCACAGGAACTTCCTTGCCTGGTTTTGATGCCAAGGTTACATATAATTGTTTCTGGCACCAGTCTGTTCTCCTCTGTAAGGAATGCTCAACTTCCCACGGGGAAGAGAAAATGCAGCTGTCCAGCCTTTGCTCCATTTAAATACCCACTTACCATCTTAAGTAATCTCACTTTCTTAGGGTACCTACTTTACAAATCAATATTCCTTTCAATTCCTTTTAATCTAGAATAATAATTTTAGAAAGTCATATGGTAAAGCATGATAGAGTAGAAACGGAAAGATCTAGACTCAAAAGGTCTATGTTCTCGTCATGGTTCTGACACCAACCATCTGTGTACCTGTAGGTAACACCTCTTAACCTTTCTGAGGTCATTTCGTTATTTGTTTAAGAAATTATCATAGACTGTGGTTCTGTTGTTACAGAATTTGACAAACTATAATTTGATAGTACTTCAAGAATTATCTAAACTCTGCATTTATATTTTAATTCCAACTACCATTTCAAGCTCAAATAGGTAAAAGACAGTCCCCATTTTATTTAAGATCTTATGATCAAAAATTTCCACAAACAAGACCAGCCGAATGGCGCACTGGTTAAGAGTGGGCTTGGGACACCAGCTCTGAGCAGCAGGCCCCCAGTTCGGATCCCACATGAGGGCCAGTGACACTGCACCCTCTACAGCTAAGATGGTGAACAACAGCTTGACTTAGAGCTGGGCTGCCGTGAGTCGTGGGGCTGGCTGGCAGCCAGCGTGAGCTGTTTTGAGCGGCCATCCAATGGCTGGCAACCGATCTGCCTCACCTGGAAAGAGTGCAATGATCACAATAAAAACATGGGCCAGTGAAGTGACGCCCTTCACAACTAGACTGAAGAACAAAAGGACAGCAACTTATCTGTTCCCCTCCCCCAATTCCCCAATAAAATCTTAAAAAAAAAAATCTCCACAAACAGTATTATACTTATATTTAAGAAGGGGATATGTGTGTATTACTGTACACCGAACCTACACAAACAATATGTAAATATATAAATATAATGAAGGTATGTCTGTGTGTATATACACATGTGGAGTGTGTGTGTGTATATGTATGTGTATATATGTGTATCTATGTATATATACACACACGTAATATAGAGGGACGATAGTCAATTGCATAAAAAAGGAGGGGGATTAAAAATAATTTTCAGAATATGTCTTGAGCTAATAAGTACACAATCATTGTATTATAAATTTATTTACATATTTATAAAATAACTGATGTTTTGAATAAAGACTGGCACTAAGGAATTCTCAATTACTATTGTAATAATTAAGCAGGACAGAAATATTTCCAACAAGGCTTTCTATATCACTTAATGAAAAATTTCAACTAACCTTTTCTCTTTAAGAATTTTAGTCAATAATGGCTTAGTCTTAAAAATAGTTTTTTTTGTGACAAATGAGAAAGTCTCACCAAATATTTTCAGTTTATTATTTGTTTGCATTTATCAGAGTTAGTAAATTCAATTGAAATTTACTCATTTCCAGGACTTAACAGTTACGTGTATAAACATAAATATACCAATATTATGAAGTGAAAACTTGCTTTATTATGGAAAATACTTACAGCGAATGACATTTAGGACAATGAAGTTTCACAGACTGAAAGAGTCTTTTGGGCTCATACGACCTCAATTTTGCTCGGATGCGATATTGTTGAGGAGCTTTTTGTTTTGAAATAGTACCTAGTTGGCTGTTCTCCAAATACTGATGATCTGTAAGTACTATAAAGAATTTTTAGATTAAGGTAGAATAATCTACAAGAATAATAAGCATATTCTTGACATGAATCCCCCTGAACCAAATATGTACAATAAAATCTAAGTTGTATTGTCAACCTTATTAACATTTTGCCACGTTTATCATCTCCATTTGTCTCTCTACACACACACACACACACACACACACACACACACACACACACACACACCACACACACACACACACCTTACAGACACATAATTCATATACATATGTGTATATGTGTATATAGGAACCATTTGAGACTAATTTCCACACATAACACTCCTTTATCCCTAAATATTTCACACTGTGTATTTCACAAAAACAAGAAATTTCACTGACATAACATAGTGCGATTTTCAACATCAGAACATTTAACATTGATGTAATATTATCACTGAATCAACAGACATTCAAATTTCTCCAACTGTCCCCATCATGTTCTTATTTAGCATTTTATTTTTGGGCTGAGGGTCCAAACCTGAAGCACGCAATGCATTCACTTTTCCTGGCTCTTTACACTCCTTTAACATAGGTTAACGGTTCCTCAGCCTTTTCTAACACTGATAAATTTGAGAAGAGAGCATTTCTTTTTCTCAAGATCAGATGCAAATTATGCATTTGGGCAGGAATACTGTATTCGCATAAGCCATACTGAGGGCTTCCTGTGCATCACATCACCAGGCAGGCGGATCAGTGTTTTCAAGCCTGGGGAGGGTGACACTACTCAGTTAGCGAAGGTGGTGTTCAACAGGTTTCTCCACTATATACTTACTTTCTCCCTTTTAACTATTAAGAAAGTACTTGGGAAAATAAAAATATCCCAATCTTACACTTAACATTTAGGACCCCCCAGTTTAGGGCACACAGGTGACTCACAACTAAATGAATTATTAGCATCATGGTTGCAAAATAGTGGTTTTTCCTAACTTCATCATTCCTTGTCCATTTATTAGTTGCCATTAAATTTTAATAAGAGCTTTCCATTCAACTTCATTTATTTGCTTTGTTGTTTTATTTACTATCTATTGGGTTGTCGGAAAAGTCATGACACATTTTTGCAATGAAAAACAAAGAAAAAATACATTATGACTTTTCCGATAACCTAATACATGGGATAATAGATTCCTACTTCATTCAATAAGTTCTGTTCCAACACCAGTCTTTTTTATTTTGATGCTCAAATTGTACCAGACTAGGCATGTTTCATCATTAACTGAGAATTTCTTTTCTCTCTGGCACAAGGTATTCCAGACTCACTTTGGAATTCTCTTGTCCCAATCCCGGAATGTTCTATTTCTCCAAGGAGCCCTGATTCCTGTTAAGGCGGAATATTATTTGTAAACCAAGATCTGTGAACTAAGTGTGTTCACTGCTACTGGGCGCCATTGCTTCCACGCCCGTTCGTTGACAGAGGTAGGGCATATGTGCACACATGTGCACACCTGTACTACACACATCGTGACCTACAAATAGATGCACGAACACGCATGCGAGTAAATACAGATACACCAATAATACACACCTATATCTATTTCTGTATCTATCTATAACACCATGAGTACATACTGACTGAAACCTCCAATTCCAACACAATACGACTGGTTTCTTCCTTCTAGCCTTCCCCCATTTCATGGTTACATACCCTTTCTCCAATAATGAGAAACGCATTTTATAACAGCATATTACAGAACATCATTTAATAGACTTGTCCTTAAAAATACTTTTTTCTTAAAATTTTTTTTTAATTTTAGCTGCAGTAACAGAAGGAGGGCACGTGACAGATTTACTATCTTTGCTAACATTCAAGTTTTGGGGCATATTGTAAGGAGCTCTTTTATGGACACACTGCTAAGTGCATGATGTGAACTGACTGAAATTAATGCCATAGAAGACAGTTTACATTCTCAAACTACAAATAAGCCCCACTGTACTGTCAAAACGTCTACTCATATGTTCCATAAACCTTACAGATACATGACTTAAAATCCATATTTAATGTAAAAACATGTCTTTCTGGGTTCCATTTTATGCCAGCTAGGATGAGGAATAGGAATAAGATATAGATATATTTTTGCTCTCATGGATGTCTGATCTCAATATTAGATAGGAATGAATTTGTTGATAAGCATAAGGACACGCTTTATATTATGCTATTCTGCTCGGATTTCAAAAATGAAACATGGTCTTACTTGTAGCTGATAATTGTTGACATCTTTCTACCTCATATAGTGATACTGATTCAGGACCTATAGAAAGGAGAAGGAAAAGGAATTATACAGTTTTAAAATCTGTTAAAAATTCAATGTGGTATTCAAAACTATAAAACATTGCTGAGAGAAATAGAAAAAAATCTAAACAAACAGTGAAATATGCCATATTCATGAATTGGAAGGCACAATATTGGTAAGATATAAATTCTCCCCAAATTGATCCATAGATTCAGTGCAATCCTAATCAAAATTGCAGAGGCTTAATTGTAGAAAGAGAGAAGCAGATTCTATCACTTAGGTGGAAATCACAAAGAATCTAGAATCTAATCTTGAAAAAGAACAAAACTAGAGTACTTACACTACATGATTTAAAGACTTATTATAAAGCTATACTAATGAAGTCTATATGGTGCTGACATAAAGACTGACCAACATATGAATAAAATTAAATAGAAAGCCCAGAAACCCCCATTTACATGATCATCTGATTTTTAATAAAGGCAGCAAAGCAATCCAAAGGGAAAGCACAACTCTATTCAGCAAAATGGTGCTGCAACAACTTGAAATTAGTATTAAAAAAATGCTTACTTCATAATATTACTAAGTGTTGAACAGAAAGCCCAGAAATAAACCCACATATCTACCCATTTGATTTTTCACAAAGACATCAAAGCCATCTTACATAAAAAAGAAAAATGGTGCTAAAACAACTGAAAATTCATATTTAAAAAAAAGTCTACCTCATACCATCCTACTAGCATAAAAAGGAACGAACTGTTGATATGTGCAACAATGTAGATGAATATCAAAAACATACAGTATATACAAAACATATAATGTATTAATCCATTTATTTGAAGGTCTAGAACAGGTACAGCCAATCTATGGTGGAAAAAAATCAGAACTTCTGGAAAAAACTTCTGGGGCGGGGTGGGTGACGAGGACTGACTACGAAGGAGCATGAGGGAGTTTTCTGTGCAATGTTCTACATTTTAAGCGGGGTTCAGGTTACACAAATTAGTCACAACTCATGAAACAGTACACTTAAGTTGTCCATTTCATTGCATATAATTTTACCTCAAAAATAAATAAGAATCCTAAACAAATACTAAACTCTAGTTAATGATGTTCATTCTGAAATCTTTAGGAGGTATACTAATGTCTGCAACTTACTTGGAATGCATGAAAATTAAGATGGATTGATAGATTAAGAGGTAGATGACAGAGCACACGGAGTACAATGTTACTTGGAGAAAGAGGTACTGGGTATATGATGGCTGTTTACTGCATAACTATTTCAATTTTTCTGCATGTTTCAAAGTTTTTATTCTTTTCGAAAAATATATTGTGAAGGAAATAGAGGGAAAGATGAATAAAATCATAAACTTACTAACTTCAATTGGATGACTTGCTGCTCACCATAAAATAGGATTTTACTTTCACAAGAGAGCAAAAACAGTGAACACAGCAATAAGTTTTAATAATGCTTTCTAAAATGAAGAATTTAAGACTTGAAAAAGTATCCATATTTTGTAATTACTTTAGCTTACATTCTATTATGTATAATAGTACATTATGTTTTTATAATTTATGGGGCATCGCATACAAACATGTATTCCTTGTCCTTCTTACTGAGCATGACCAATAAATAACGTAAGAATTCACAGCAAGGGAGCTTGAATGGACATGTTAAACTGGCAGAGCATAATTTCAATGAATCTGATTACTTAATATTTGCCATTCTGCATTATGTGAAAATAATGGCAAAAGCCTTAGAAGTCCTCAAATAATGAGAAAATCTGTGTAAAATATACACACGGTCTCCCGTAAACCGATAAGAAAAAAGATCAAGCTCCCAATAGAAAATCAGATAAAGGGTAAGAGCAAACAACTCAAAGATGGAGTTAAAAAGAGCTGATAAATACATAAGAATTTTAAGTTTCTAAGTTCTCAGAGAAATTAAATGAAATAGCACCTTATACCTTCCAAACTGTCAAAAATTACACCTCCACTTTGAAGGTCACTGTGTCAGGGAAGGACACTCTCCTACACGGCTGTGAGCACACGAACCCTACGACACTTTGACATATAATCTGGCATCATCTATGAAGCTGAGAAATATGCTTAACCTTTTATCCATCAACCCCACTGTTAGACGTTTATTTTAGAGAAATAAAAGCACAACAGCATGACTGTTCAGGATGTTTATCAAAGCAACAAAAATGGGAAATAACCTGAATGTCTAGCAAAGGGAAAATAGCTGAATTAACAATGTTAGATACATATAATAAAATGTAATGCAACTATTAAAAGAATGAGCTTGAGGGCCGGCCGAGTGGCGCGCTGGTTAAGACTTGGCTTGGGACGCCAGCTCTGGGCAGCAGGGCCCCAGGTCGGATCCCACATGAGGGCCAGTGACGCTGCCCTCTACAGCTAAGATGGTGAACAACAGCTTGACCTGGAGCTGGGCTGCTGTGAGGCGATGGCAATGGCGTAGGCTGCAGTGGGGCTGGCCGGCAGCTGGCGTGAGCTTATGTGAGCTGCCGTGAGCCGCCATAAGCGGCTGTCCGATGGCCGGCAAGCGACTGCCTCAGCCATTAAGAGTGCAACGATCACAATACCAACATGGGCTAGTGAAGCGACGTCCTCCACAACTAGACTGAAGAACAAAACGACAGCAACTTGTCTGTTCCCCTTCCCCGATTCCCCAGTGCTTTTCCCTCCCCCAATTCCCCAATAAAATCTTTAGAAAAAAAAAAGAATGAGTTTGAGCTATATGAATTATCCCAGGAAGAAGTCTATGATAAAGCAGCTGGTACAGTATGGTTCCATGTTTGTAAAAATTTTAAACAGAGGAGAAAGTCGTATTTGTTTATATATTAGTATATACAATATATGTATGTATTTGTATAAACATGAGGGTTTTGAAATGAAGGGTTTGAAGGAATCACACTAAACTGTTAACATTAACTCCGGGAGTGGGCTTAAAGGCATGGGGAACCTATGTAACTTGATATTATAACTTGTATTACTTTTGTAATTTAAAAATAATTCTAAAATCCTTTTAAAAGGAGAAAAGAGATTTCAAAAAGTGTAATTACAGACGAGATTGGTGCGTTCAGGATGGTATGGCCATAAAGACTCCACCAAAAAAACTATTAGAAACAACAAACAAATGCAGAAAAGTTTCAGGATACAAAATCAATGTGCAAAAAATCCATTGTGTTCCTATATACTAACAATGAAATTTCAGAAAAAATGAAAAAAAACAATTCCTTTTGCAATTTCAACAAAAATGATAAAATAACTAGGAATAAATGTAACAAAGGATGTGAAGGACTCATTCATACCCTGAAACTACAAGACATTATTAAAAGAAATTGATGAAGACACAAAGAAATGGAAAAATATTCCATGTTCATGGATTGGAAGAATCAACATAGTTAAAATGGCCATGTTACCCAAAGCAATACACAGATTTAATGCAATCCCCATTAAAATCCTGGCTTTTTTTTTTTTTTTT
>NW_017731995.1:927713-934748 GCF_001890085.2 Hipposideros armiger
TCAGTGGCTGCTCAGCTCGGGCTGGACTTGAACCGCTGTTGCTCAGAGCTCAAACTCTTGAGCGAGCTCTTAACCAACTGAGCCACTCGGCCGGCCCTTCATTTCAATATTCTGAAGGGGCATTTTCTATATCTCTGAAGATAGGCAAACGATTTATTTTTGTTTCTCTAGAATACTGGCCAAAAAGTTTCTGTAACAAGACTACTAGGAACACATCAAGGAAAAGAGCTGCATATAAAGCAGGATTTAAGGTAATATTCACTTTCTGGAAACATCTACAAGTTTTAAAAATACCCTAAAACACTTTGGCTACCTATTTTCTCAGGCGCAGGCACTTTGGAAAGGCAGTGTTTTTATCACGGTGCGATCAAGTCTGTTTGTGATGCTAGATACGGATCAAGGTTTCCAAACTTTAGCTGAACTCCAGTGTCCACTGTTTGTTGCTGTACTTTGAGAAGGAAGTAAACAGTAGAAGAACATAATTGCAAAGAGTAGAAGTGGGAGTGTAAGTTAACTACTGGAAACCTTCGACTGTAACCCCAGCTCTGCTACTATGTAGCTATTTGAACCTACCATCATTTGATTTCTGTTTCACTTAATTTATCTGTTTTTGAAAAATGGATAATGGCACAGAAGGCTATGAGAATCAACTACAAGGAACCTATTAGACTCCCGACCCCAGAACAGTATTACCGTGAAAATCAGCTCAATTAATGCCTTATTTACAAGTTCTATCAGTATTATGATATGCTTACTTTTTCAGCTGATCCACATCAAAGTTGTCTTCTGGTAAGACTCTGATTCCCCGGCCATAACTGGTGCCTCCGTGGAGATGAAACTCTAGAACTAACGATGTTACTTGGTTTTCCGCTGACTGAAGTTTGCAATGGAGGCTATAAATTCTAAGAAAGCTCCCAACCTAAACATAAAAATAGATTAATTTGTTTAGAAAAGGAAGAAGAACAATTTCTGATACTCAAAATATTTAACAATTTTCATATGGGGCACAGACCAACAACCTGGGCACTGACCAATCAAAAAGGATGCTGGTATGTTACACGGGTGTGTATTGAGTAGCAGCCCCAAGGACACTGTATCAAAACCTAAACGTCTGTGTGAGTGTGTACATTTTCAAATGGAAGACATATTTCCAGTTCAGAGATGTTACAGATAAAAATAAAGCTGAGTCTTAGCATTGATAAACTAGTTAAGAAACCCATGACCTAAATCAAGTCCAAGTCCTCTGATTAATAAACCCATTAAGGTTTCTGAAAATAACTTCCTGTAACTATTTTAAGGTAAGATTGAACTAAATATGATCACTAAAATGCTGTCATTATAATACTAGAAAATATTTTAAAATGTGCTACTGTATTAAAATAATACATCCCTTATTCTGTAAGTTCTATGAAAACATGTTATAAACAATTTGTGTCTGTGCATCATAATGTGAAACACATTCTATGAGTTCAAATATAGGATTAAACCAATAATAGTTTTGAGCTAAATGTTAGAGTTAATTTCCATAGTTTTGCTAAACTTAGTCTTAAAAATATCTTTAATTATAGAGTACTTGATATGCATTTTTTTTATTAAATTTTACTGAGGTGTCAATTACGAGTAAAAAGATGGCCATACAGACATATGAAAAGGTGCTCAACATCACTAATCAGAGAAATGCAAATCAAACCCATAATGGGATATCACCTTACACTGGTTAGAATGGCTGTCATCAACAAGACAAATAGTAATAAGTGTTGGAGAGGCTGTGGAGAAAAAGGAACCCTCATACACAGTTGGTGGGAACGCAGATTGGTGCAGCTGCTATGGAAGGCAGTGTGAACGTTCCTCAAAAAATTAAGAATTGAATTACCATATGACCCAGCAATCCCTCTCCTGGGTCTCTACCCAAAAAACCTGAAAACATTCATCTGTAAAGATTTATGTGCTCTGATGTTCACTGCAGCTTTATCCGCAGTGGCCAAGATAAGGAAACAACCAAAGTGTCCTTTGATGGATGACTGGATAAAGAAGATGTGGTATCTATACACAATTGATATGCTTTTAATGTAGGAGAATTAAAATGAGGCAGATGCAGGGCCGGCCGAGTGGTGCGTTGGTTAAGAGCTGGCTTGGGACGCCAGAGGGCCCCGGTTCGGATCCCACATATGAGGGCCAGTGACACTGCCCTCCACAGCTAAGATNTTTTGCTGAGCCATCCTGCTACCTGTTGGCAGCTCAGCTCGGGCTGGGACTCAAACCGCTGTTGCTCAGAGCTCACACTCTTAAGCAAGCTCTTAACCAACTGAGCCACTCAGTCAGCCCAATCCTGACGTTTTTTAAAGAAAAATAACAAAAAATCATCAGATTTATATGGAATCCCAAAAGACCCTGAATAGCCAGAGCAATCCTAAGGAAAAAGAACAAGGCTGGAGGTGTCACACTCCCTGACTTCAATCTGTACTACAAAGCGACAGTAATCAAAACAGCATGGTACTGGCAAAAAAAAAAAAAAACAGACACAAAGACCAATGGAATAGAATTGAGAACCCAGAAATAAACCCCCATATATATGGGCAGATAATTTTTGACAGGAGCCAAAAACATACAATGGAGAAAAGAAAGCCTCTTCAATAAATGGTGCTGGGAAAATTGCAAAGCCATGTGCAAAAGAATAAAACTAGACTGCTATCTGTTACCATATACCAAATTAACTCAAAATGCATCAAAGACCTAAACACAAGACCTGAAACAAAAATTGCATAGAAGAGTGCTTGTTTCGGCAGCACATATACTAAAATTGGAACAATACAGAGAAGATTAGCATGGCCGCTGAGCAAGGATGACACGCAAATTCGTGAAGCGTTGCATATTTTTCAAAAAACTGGAAATGGAACTACATTATGACCCAGCAATTCCACTCTTACGTATTTATCCAGAAAAACCCAAGACATTAATTTGAAAAAATATATGCACCCCTATGTTCATTGCGGCACTATTCACAATAGCTAAGACTTGGAAACAACCGAAATGCCCATCGGTAGACGACTGGATTAAGAAACTATGGTACTTTTACACAATGAAGTATTACTCAGCTATAAAAAAGAAGGAAATCGTACCATTTGCAATGATATGGATGGACCTAGAGAACATTATGCTAAGTGAAATAAGTCAGTCAGAGAAAGACTAATGCCATATGACCTCACTTACATGTGGAATCTAAAAAACTGAATAAATGAAAAATGTAAACTGAAATAGTCTCAGAGACACAGAGGAAAAACTGAGGGTTGCTAGTTGGGAGGGGGTGGGGATGAAAGAGAAGGCGAAGGGACGAGACAATATAAATTGGTAACTACAATATGGCCTCAGGGATAGAAAAAGACAGTCTGGGGAATATAATCAATAATGTTGTAAATATTTTTTAGGAGGCCCGATAGACTCATGTCTTGTTAGGGAGACCACTTCATAGTCGGTGAAGAGCCTGACCACCGCACTGTATTTCTGAAGCTGATGTTGAAAATATTGTATGTCAACTATAATTATATATACATATAGTCATGGGATGTGGAGTAGAGTGTGGGAATGGAGTCAATGGAATTGTAATAGATAAGTGTGATATCGGGGGTGGGAGGGCAGTAGATGGGGGAGGGGCGTTGTTTCTGTGTGAAGGGTGAAAAGGATAACTAGTGCATTGTTCTGTACACCTGAAACTAATAAAAAAAATAATAATAATTGCATAGAAGAAAGCGTAAGTACTAAATTTATGGACCTTAGGTTCAGAGAGGATTTTATGAATTGACCTCAAAGGCAACGGAAGTAAAAGCTAAAATAGATGACTGGGACTATATCAAACTAAAAAGTTTCTGCACAGCAAAAGAAAGCATCAGCAAAACAGGGACAACCAACTGCATGAGAAAAGGTGTATTTGCAAACACCTCCAATGAGGGGTTAATATCCAAATATATATATATATATATATATATCTCCATGTATCTATCTATCTATCTATCTATCTATCTATCTATCTATCTATCTATATATATATAAAGAACTTATACAACTCAACAACAAAAGAACAATCCAATTAAAAAATGAGCAGAGGACCTGAACAGACACTTCTCCTAAGAAGACATACAAATGGCCAACAGATATATGAAAAAATACTCAACTTTCCTAGCTATTAGGGCAGCGGTTCTCAACCTTCCTAATGCCGCGACCCCTTAATACAGTTCCTCATGTTGTGGTGACCCCCAACCATAAAATTATTTTTGTTGCTACCCTATAACTGTAATTTTGCTACTGTTATGAATCGTAATGTAAGTATCTTTTTGTTTTCCAATGGTCTTAGGCGACCCGTGAAAGGGTCGTTCGACCCCCAAAGGGGTCACGACCCACAGGTTGAGAACCACTGTATTAGGGAAATGCAAATCAAAACCACTAGGAGATACCACCTCTCGCCTGTTAGAATGGCTATTACCAACAAGACAAGTAATAGCAAGTGTTGGAGAGGCTGTGGAGAAAATGGAACCCTCATATACTGCTGGTGGGAATGTAAATTGGTACAACCACTATGGAAAACAGTATGGAGGTTCCTCAAAAAATTGGAATTACCATATAACCCAGCAATCCCTCTTCTGGTTATCGACCCAAAAAACTCTGAAAACATTTACCTGTAAAGATATTTGTACCCATATGTTCACTGCAGTATTATTCATGGTGGCCAAGACATGGAAACAACCAAAGTGTCCTCGATAGATGACTAATAAAGAAGATGTGGTACATATACATACAGTGGAATACTATTCAGCCATAAGAAAAGATGAACTACTGCCATTTGCGACAACATGGATGGGTCTTGAGATGATCATGCTAAACGAAATAAGTCAGACAGAAAAAGTCGACTTCACTCGTATGTGGGATATAAAACTGAAAACAACAAATGAATAAGACAAACAAACAAACAAAAACTCACAGACAACAGTTTAATGGTTACCAGAGGGGGAGGGGCGTGACAGGAGAGGGTAAAGGGGATCAAATATATGCTGATGGAAGGAGAACTGGCTCTGGGTGGTGAACACACAATGTAATACATAGATGATGTATTACAGAATTGTACACTTGAAACCTATGTAACTTTACTAACCAATGTCACCTCAATACATTTAATAAAAATTTTTAAGAAGTATAATTACAAATTACACTGTTTCTAAATGATTTGTCAATTGAACTAAATTGGCCTCCTAATGATTGTTCAAGTAACACAACTCAGGCTAACATGCCACCGCCACGGCACTAGGAAATGTGGAGCAGTTTAAGGCAGAGAGAAAGAAGATGTAAATTTAAAATATATACAAAAAAATCAAGTAGCTTGCATTGGAATCTGACTGACTTTGCCATCAGCTAAAAGCTAAGTAACCCCGGGAAAATTATATGATCCCCCATCACTCAAAACCTCAGTTTCCTTTCTGTAAAAAAGAGAAAATAGTATCAGACTCATAAAACTGCCGTCAGCACTTAGTAAGTATCTACCAAGACACACATGTTAATTTTAATGCTTATCATTACTGGTGTAGAAAGAGAGTAAATACTGATAAAATGATTCTTTGGGTAATAGTAGAGGAGTTAGATTGTAAAAAATAAATATATAGGATAGAAATACCAGGGGTTCCAAAAGAATGTATACACATGGCTTGTATTCATCTTTTGTTATCGATATATATTGAGTATTACAATTTTGATACATTTCCTTTCTTAAAATGTGTATATATATTTTTGGCACCCTCTGTATTTATATTGGATAACATAGATTCTAGGTCCCGGTATGTACAAGGAGACAAAGTGGTAAAAGAAAAATCCTTACAGACTGAGAGTTTTAAAATTTAGAGACTTGAATAGTCACCTATTCAGGTAAATCAATAATATAAATACACAACCGTTTGTTAATATGTTATAATTAGGTATTTTATTAACTTAGTAAACCCTGGGAAAAATCATGTATACATCTAAGATCTGTATGACCAAAAAATACTTAGGCTGTTTAAAATAAAGCAGCAAAAACAACCTTTGTTCCTTTTAGATACTGACATGCAAAATAGTTGCCTAAGAAATTAATACAGATATTTAGTGAATGAACACACACACATACACATAAACATATATACATAAATACTATATATATCACAAATCAAGTAATCCCTACCATCTCAATTTGAAGATGTAATTATATAAAGAAAGGACAATGTTTACCTTTGATAGGACACAAAGACTTAGCATGTTTGTTTACAATGAATATGGTTTTTTAAAAAAGAGAGAAAGATATTAAAAGGGAAGATTAATGTTGATAAAGGCATTTTATTTAGCAGAAACTGAACTATCAATGTTAAAAATTGTACTTACTTGGTGGAAAGCTGTCCTCATAGTCTGATACATATGGATTATCTGAACATTGGTTGGCTGTCAAACTTGCAGATTCTAAATCCCTATTAAGTGAAAGAATGTAAGTTCAAATTGCATAAAACAAAGTCAACATGGTCAGTTTAGCTCTACCCATAGAAATCAAGATCTCACTAAAATTGTATAAAAAAATTCCGTGTGTGTATCCAGTCTTCAATAGAAGGTCTATAGCTTTTATGAGATTATCTGGTGTTCCAAGAGCCCCTCAAATTTAAAAAAAAAAATCTGAGTCTAGAAAAATACAAGTGTAACAGTGAGTGGGATGATGAAACACTGAAAACAAAAATAAATTGGTAATTTACTGCATAACATGCTGAGTCAGAACAATCTCACTCTAGATTCAAGAAGTAAATATTATACTGCAATATACTGCAATATGAAAAATAAAGTAGTGAAAATGATATAAGATTACTGAAATAGGTAATTTAATTGATTTTAAAGTCATTGATTTAAATATATTAAAACAGAAAATATCAATGTCATTTCAATATTCTTTTTTTTTTTTTTTTAGCTGAGCCATCCTGCTCCCTATTGGCAGCTCAGTGGCTGCTCAGCTCGGGCTGGACTTGAACCGCTGTTGCT
>NW_017731995.1:936953-999063 GCF_001890085.2 Hipposideros armiger
CACCCGGGAAGAGTGCAATGATGGTGCCAACTTGGGCCAGTGAAGCATCGTCCTCCACAATTAGACTGAAGAACAAAACGACAGCAACTTGCCTGTTCCCCTTCCCCCAATTCCCCAGCACTGTTCCCATCCCCCAATTCCCCAATAAAAATCTTTAAAAAAAAAGAGGCAGATGCAGAATGTTTATCAAAGAAATTGACATCTACTCAAAATAAGCGAAATAACCTAAATTACATTTATTTGTATGAAGAATTATAAACAAAAAGAATTACGAAATAGGAAATTTAATTCATTTGCATGAGGCAGCATTCCTGACTGCTGATGACTATGGGACTAACATTTTCTTTTTTCCACTCAAGGTCAGGATGAATAACAGTTGGTGAACTTCTATGCAACAGAAATGCTATATAAGGGGGAAGATAAAAACGACGAGCTAGTAAACCAACCTCCCACCTCTGTAATTAGTTTCAGTTCATTGTATTTCTCTTCAACACTACACGGATTTGATGGAGGGGAGAAGCGAGAGAAAAAAGGGGAATCACCCACTCCCAGATGCTACGCCTTCATTCCCAAGGGCCTTTCTCCTATCCAGTAATAGGTTATGTGAGGAGGTAAGGCAGTTAGTCTTTTCCACTAACACCTACATCATGGCAGGGGAACAGGGTAGTTGGAGAAGGAAAAGACAAAAAGAAGAAAAAAAAAAAGACAAAACTGATTTTCCTCATGGTTTCCAAAGTAACATCCTGGAAGAAAATATGAAATCACCTATTTCTATTTACCTTTATCTGTTTGGAACGTTTATTAGAATCGGCAATTCTTTTTTTATATACATAACACAGCAGTACAGGATATGGAAGTCCCACAAAGGACTTAAAGCAGGCCCACACAAGGAGGAAGGCATCACACTCACAAATAAAAAGACTTATCATTAGGAAGATAATTTCCCCCTAATTAATCTTTAAAAATCAATGGAATTTCGATAAAATCCCCAGTGTCGTTCATGGAATTTGAAAAGCTGCTCTGAAAACATACATGCAAGTGAATAGCCAGGTCAATTTTGAAGAGTGAAAGGGGAGTAGGGGCTTGACTTATGAAATGTCGTTTAAAAATAAATGGAGACAGTCTGGTATAAATGCAGACACATCTATGAACATGGATAAATCCAAAAAGTATTTTAAAAAGCAAATTACAGAATGATACATATACAATACACATTTTTTGGACAAAAGTACATAAAAACATAATACACGTGGGTAGACATACCTACATGTTAGGATACACAGCAATAGAGTACTGGGGAGCAAAAAATGAGAATAAGCAGAGGTACAAAGAAGGTTCAATAGCTAGAGTTTTATTTCTCAAAAATTAAAAGAGGGAAAAGGGGATCAAATATATAGTGATGGAAGGAGAACTGGTTCCGGGTGGTGAAAACATAATACAGATGATATATTACAGGAACTGTACACCCGAAACCTAGATAATTTTACTAACCAATGTCATCCCAATAAATTTAATAAAAATTAATTTAAAAATTAAAAGTACCTAAAATAAATGTGGCAAAACATTTAGAAATGTTAAGTTTGAATGGGAGGTACATGGATATGTATTATACTATCTTTTCTACTATGGGTTTCATAATAAAACAAAAGTTAAAGACTGAATTTATTTATATAAATAAGCTATAGGGTGATAAATTGTTATTTCCAGAAATTCCTTCTGGAGGCAGCATTGTATTTTTTTTTTTAGGTTGCTAAATATACTGGGAAATGTGCCAGATGCTCTATTATAAGAGACAGATATTGCTTAATCTTGTCCATAATGTGATAAAATTCCAAAAATACAAGTGCAAGGGAGTCATAACAAAATATTATAAAAATTACTTTTATAATTGTTATAAAAGCCCATCTCAATACAGAAACATTAAAAATAAAGCAAAGCAAATATGGATATTAAGAAATCACTATCCCTTTTGAAATAATTTAAATGCACCTTATAAACTACCATGAATTTCACTTTAGGTTTAATATTTTCAATGACTGCATATGTCTGAAAATAACCAGTCAAATTATACCTCTTGAGTCACTGAAGGCCAAACATAATAATTACTACATATATTTTATAATTATTTTAAAATTGTGTCAGGATAAGACTGGGGATTCAAAATACACTGCTTTAATTTCTAGACCAAAGGATTGAAATGTCAGTGTGAAAGTGTGTGTGTTTCTGCAAAATGTGTAGGGAATGAGATAACTTACTTAAAAGCAAGATTTAGGAAAAATGTTACGGGCAACTTAGGCTGTAAAATGTGTTGTATACAGAAGTCAATTAAATTATACTTTATAATTGCCTTAACCGTCTCTTTATTTCAAAATATTTTTCCTGTTCCTACACAACAAAAATACATGTTCATGTATTTTGATATAAAAATGCAATTTTAAACAGCTGTCTTCAAGTGCTGCTAAGAGTTAATTTGTATTGACGTCATGTGCCTCTGAGGATTTCTTAAATTAATAGGAAATGGTTGATATAGAGGTTGTCTCAGGACAAGTAAACTATGATGTCAACATACATTACTAAAAGCCTACATACAGTTAAATTACTTACACATAGAGAAAAGCCTTTTCATTTTTCTATTATAGCAGATAAAGAACAAAATGTCCTATCTTTAGGAAAACAAAATGAAGCATCCTATCTTTAATTATGTGTGCTCGCAGCACCCTCTAGTGGGTGAGATGAAGAGGACAAAAAGGGAAAGGGAAACCGTCTGAGAAAAACGCACAGTTCTCACTGATTCATCCATTCCCAGCAGATGCTATTTACCTCGCCACACGGAAAGCACTGTGCTGGCTGCTGTGAGGACCTGGACAAGTATAACTGGTCAGGACTAGCGAGGGGAACGGAAAGACCCACAGAAGCAGCATAGGGAAAAAGAAGGGAATTAAATGGGGAAAGTGATCTAAAGTGTAAATCTCTTTCACTAATAGAAGAACTGCATTTTTAAAAAGACTTTGGGACTTTAGTACTGGCTTTATCATTACATTTAAAAAAATAAACTAATCGATGTAGACAAAATCAAGGGAAAGCATCAAAATACACCTTCAACAGTCAATTTTCTCCATTGTCAGCTATGAGTGCACGTGTGCACACCACACACACACACAGGACAAGAGAGCAGTTGTCACCTTCCTGGACCCTGACTTTGACCTAACTTATTGATTTGAATTGGGTGGGCATATTTTTATTTATTTATTTTTTTAAGATTTTATCGGGGAATTGGAACAGACAAGTTGCTGTCTTTTTGTTCTTCAAACTAGTTGTGGAGGACGTCGCTTCACTGGCCCATGTTGGTATGATCATTGTGCTCTTCCCGGGTGAAGCAGTCGCTCGCCGTCCATTGGATGGCCGCTGACGGCAGCTCACGAAAGCTCACACCTGCTGTCTGCCAGCTCCACTGCAGCCTACACAGTCGCTGGCGACTCATGGAAGCCCAGCTCCAGGTCGAGCTGTTGTTCACTATCTTAGCTGTAGAGGGCGCAGCGTCACTGGCCCTTTGTGGGATCCAAACCCGGGCCCTGCTGCTCAGAGCTCGCACTCCCAAGCCAACTCTTAACCAACAAGCCACTCAGCCGGACTGGATGGGCTTCTCTGTAACACAATGTGCAAGGGGAAGTATTTTTCCTCCAAGTACATGTATTTACAAAGGTAAAGTGGGCATTAAAATTCAGTTCACTTAAATTGTTTTCTTCCTATAAGACTGTATGGCTTCTATAAGCAGGCTGTATAACTCCTTAAAGGTGGGATGGGAGCTATCTGCAATACAGAAAATCATTTCTTTATCCTGGTTAAGAGGACAGGCTCTGGTAACAGACGCTGTAGGTTCAAATACTGGCGTCACCCACATAGCTGTGAATTCTTGGGCTTAATTTCTGAGTGTCTCAGTTTTCTAATTTGTCAAATGGAAATAATAATATTATGTACTGCACAGGATAATGCTAAATACATATGAAGGATGTAACAAATATTATTATTATTATTAATGCCACTCTTTGCTAGAAAGGATACTTGCAAATAAGATATAAGAAAACATTCCTTAAAACGTTATTACTAAGCAAGAAGTGCCATATCTAAAATGTGTACTTTTACCTAAAAAACTATCTCAAAACTGTGAGCAAATTCTAGTAAACAGTACACACACACATCTTATAATATATATTGGAGGTAGATTAACATTTCTTAAACTAATGAGTACAAAGTTACAGGCTACATTTTATCAAACCAATTACCAAAGCTTAATGTTTTTTACAAATCTCTTATGTATCCTTTGTGATTTTAAAACAGTATTATCTTGCACAATACTTGTAAAATTTTTCTTTACTATTTTCATAGTAAAATTGTATATGGCTTTCAGATATTCAGGAAACATTCTGTAATTTTAAAAAGCTGTTCAAGCCAATATATTTTAATATCTCTACCAGATATTTATTTTGAACATACATTTTACAAACTAAAAATTAAAGAGAAAAATACATTTGGAGTTCATTTCTAGACCTCAACTTTCATCTATAAATGTGATTTACCCCAATTTATAAAAATGAAAAACAGCAAACATGTTTGCTACTCAACGTCACCTTCAGAGATTTTGCCACTTGAACATGGTTGTCATAGACTAAAATGTCTACTGTTAGATTCTGCAGCCGCTCGAGCTCACTTAATTCACCGTGAAAAACAAGGTCTTGTATTAAGACTCTCCATGATGGGAACGGGGTCCTGGTACCATCCCACACCTGCCATAAGAGGGAAGAGCCAAGGTTAATGATCTTTTTGTAAAATCGTGGAGGCTAAAAGGGTTTTATCTGCTGGCAATAAAACTTAAAAGTAATTAAATATATTCTTGGAAATACCTGCTAAACTTTCAATGATATATTTTTTTTATTGTAAAAAGGACTACATATATATAGGTCATGCAGAAAACATAAAGAAAAAAAGTCCAAACTGCTATGATTCTAGGGAAAATATTAACATATTTTTGAATTTACTTTATCTTTTTTTGTGTGTGTGTACTTATAAAGCATAAGTCTTTTTTTCTTTTTAATACACTGGCATTATATTCTTTTTGTTCCCTAGTTTATTGTTGAATGATTCATCAGGGAATTTAAATATTCTTCTAAAATATGATTTTCAATAGCTTCACATTATTTTATGGTATGGATGCATACAAATTTATTAAACTAATCCCTTTATTGGTCATTTGGGTTGTTTCGAACTTTTTGCTATTTTAAATAATTTAGTAATTACCATCCTGTATATAAACCTTTATGAGTATCTCTGCTAATTTAAGTATAAAATCCTAGCTTTTAGGAATGTATTCCGACCTTTGCCCATTTTTCCACATTTTTTTTATTTGGAAAATGTCTTTAAAAGTATAGACGTGACTATTTTGCTTATATTAGATGTTATGAATACAAGTGAATAAACCTCATGGGTGCTGGAAAAGGAAAAGGTGTTGGACTGCTCTGTAGGGTACACTGAGATAAGGAAGGAGACGCGGGCATGGGACGAGGATGTACTACTCCCCGTCCTTGGGACATGCACTAGCCTCTGCCGTGCTAGGATGTTAAGAGACGAGTTGGTCTATGTTATGCTATCAAGGGTATGACAAGGACATTGGTGTGAACCAGGACAATCACTTTTGAAAGCATATTCCACAAACATTTTTATCCACTTAAAATGTATTCTTTCATGTTGTGTACATTGTTTTTGTGACTTTAAAATGGCTTTACAAACCAATCCACCAGTGTTTTGGATGAGGGGTTAAGAGGGCAGAGTTGCTACATGCTTTCATGCTTGTTTTAATTGCCTAGAAGTCAGACTTTTAACAATCTTTATCAATCTGAAATATTATTTAATGTTATTTTCATCATATATTACATTACTATAGCTATAAGACTTTGAGGTTCCCAACCTTTTCCGTTGATCAGTCTTATTACAGCTCAGCTTTAATTATTATAATTTCATGTTTTGGGATCTAATATGAAGCTCCCACTTAGTTTTCTTTGGCAAGATTTTCTTGCTTTATTCCTGATCATTTAATGTTTCTACAAAACTTCAGAATTACAGACAATTAGAAAAAAACTGTGGTTTTATTTTGAATATTTCAAACTTTGTTTTAAGCTCCTAAGTTTTGTAGTTTTCTTCATAGGCTAGGTATTTCTTGCATGAACTTTCTTGTTTTGCAGTTGTTGAGACTTTGAAAGGTCTTTTGTTCAATTATATGTTCTATTTATTACTGATATCTAGGAAAGCTATATTTTACTGTTTTAAACAATTTAGGTCACTGAATAATTTTATTACTCCAAATAGGTTTACAGTTAATTGTTGGGGTTTTTATTTTTTTATTTTTTATTTTTTTAGCTGAGCTATCCTGCCACCTGTTGGCAGTTCAGCGGCAGCTCAGCTCAGGCCGGGAAACGAACTGCTGTTGCTCAGGGCTTGCACTCTTGAGCAAGCTCTTAACCAACTGAGCCACTCAGCTGACCCTTGTTGGGGGTTTTATATCTTGTGAGTACTGAACCTTTTTTTTTCTTTCTTTTAAAATAGTTAAATCTCTGATTTCTTTTTCTCATCTCAGTGAATTTCCCAAGACTTCCTAAGTGACATTACATAACAGAAATAGTGGGTATTTTGTCCTGTTTCTGGTATTATTCACTCCAGAATTCCAACACTAAATATTGTCTGTCTACCTTAGAAATTATTCACTAAGAAAGCATGCTTCTATTTTGCTAAACAGTTTCATAAGTATTTTAAACATTCATTGAAATTATCATATACTTTTTAACATTCATGGAGATGACTATAATTTTCCTGAAACTGAACCATGTCAGATTTCTAAAAATAAACATTTTAGTTTCTATATTAATAAACTGAGGTGCATGTCCTTGTTTTGTGCAATATTGGTCTGTTCTTGGTCTAACTCAGTTTGAAGGAGTTCACCATCTGGGCTCAATCACTTCAGTAGTTAATTCAACAACTTAAAAAATCTAAATTAAATTTAAAATTTGAAACCAAAAAACAATTTAATCTAGACTCATATTTAGTAGCATAAAAATTGAATAGAACATTTCATGAGGTATAAATACCCCTACGTATATAAAGATATCTCTTGTATCATTCCTAATTTAGAAAATTCTTTCTTTTAAAAAAATCAGAATAGAACTTTGTTTTTTAAACTTTTGAACTTATTAATTTTATATATTTTCTTAATCATTAACTATATATAACAATTCCTACATACCTTACTTACTGTTAGGAGACACGTATTACTGCTGGAAAACAGCTTCTTTCATACATGAAGGGTAATTTAGCAAAAACTATCAAAAATTCAAAAGCACAAACTCCTTGAATCAGCAATTCTATTTCTAGCAATCTATCTTCACAGCTCTGTGATCACAGATGTGAAATGACAAACATTTAAGTCAACCTCCTAACACATCAATAGGATGCAAGTTAAAAACATGCCATGCCTCCATCTGATAAAAAAACAAAGCAGGTGAGTAGTATCGCTAAGTTCATGTCTACAAGAAACTTGTGAATGTGACTTTATTTGAAAACAGTGTCTCCGCAGATACAATTAGTTAGGATGAGGTCATACTGGGTTACAGCGGTTAAACCAACATGACTGGTGTCATTATAATAGACACAAAGGGAAGACGGCCATTTGATAACAGAGACAGAGATTGGAGCGATGCATCTGGCAAGGCAAAGAACACCAGCAACCACCAGCAGCTACGAAGAGGCAGGGGAGGACTCTTCCCAAAAGGCTTTGGAGGAAGCATGGCCCTGCCGACATACTGATTTTGGAGTTCAGGCTTCCAGAACTCTGAGGTAACACATTTACGATATTTTCAGCCATCTAGGTTGTTGTAATTTGTTATGGCAGCCCTAGGAAACTAATACAAGGACCTTGTTAGGTAGTGACGTAGAAAAATCGCTATGATAGAATTAAGTAAAAAAAGCAATGGCAGAATGTGTATAGTATGCTATCATATGTATACAAGAAGAAAAAAATATATGTGAACTAAAATATGTCTGAAAAGATATTCAAGAAACTCTTTTCAGTGGTTTCCTAGTTTTTGGAGGGAGAGACTGAGAAGATGGGGGTGGGGGAGAAACAGAGAGGGATTTGAGGAGAGAAACTTTTCACTACATATCATTTAAAAATATATTTTAAATTTCTGGATAATATTAAACTGTCCAAAATTAAATACCTTATTAAAATACCACTTCCCACTTTTTATATAGTTCTGTGTTATTTTGTTCAATTTTGAGTTAAAAGCATATTCCAATACGCTGTTTTTTCTTTCTTTGTTCATGAAGATATGTAAGGTTTTAAATTTTGTATTAGAGTATATCTCTGACTATAGCTTTTAATCTATTACTATTAACATTATATTCTTAGTAACCTATAATTATAATTTCTCTTTGAAACAACACTGGGGGAATATTGTCTTTTTTAACATCTAAGTTTTTGGTTTGTAACAAATGTTTTAATTTATACATTTATTGATTCTAGTAAAAGGAATGTCCTCTTTAATGTCTCTTATTGGGGAATAAGTAATCGCAGTATTTTTATTATGGTAAAATTATAACCTTAAGATTCAATCAAACTATTTTCATTGTTAAATTACAAACATCCCATAGTGTATTCTATTACATTTGAGTTCGAAAAGAAATACAATTACCAATAAAATAATTTTACACGTAGAACTGCAGCTAAAAATATGTAAATTTCTAGTACTAAAATAAGAAACACATATTTCATTAGTACTAAAATAAATACACAAATAAATATATTTTACTAGTACTAAAACTTTATTATTACTCCATATTTTCTTAGGATTAAAGTAAGAAAAATATAAATAACTATCACATGAACCATACCACATTTAAAATATAGATCTGATGATACTATTAGTCTCTGGAAGTACAGGATAAAGAAGTCCAAGAGTAGAGCTGCATGGATATACAGGCTCATCAAAAATGGAAAGTTAGATGTTAAGTTCCTAATACACAGTATGCATAGTTATTCCATCAGAATCTAAAACATAAGCTCTTTATAGGCACGCAGGTGGTACTAACGTATAACTGCAAATATTTAAACACGTCTACCTTGAGGAGAAATGATAGAAGTCCAAGAGTAGAGCTGCATGGATATACAGGCTCATCAAAAATGGAAAGTTAGATGTTAAGTTCCTAATACACAGTATGCATAGTTATTCCATCAGAATCTAAAACATAAGCTCTTTATAGGCACGCAGGTGGTACTAACGTATAACTGCAAATATTTAAACACGTCTACCTTGAGGAGAAATGATAGAAGTCCAAGAGTAGAGCTGCATGGATATACAGGCTCATCAAAAATGGAAAGTTAGATGTTAAGTTCCTAATACACAGTATGCATAGTTATTCCATCAGAATCTAAAACATAAGCTCTTTATAGGCACGCAGGTGGTACTAACGTATAACTGCAAATATTTAAACACGTCTACCTTGAGGAGAAATGATGCTCCGTCCACTTCGGCTTTGCCCAAGAGCTGGCAAGTCAGGTCAAAATACTGTTCTGGCTGAACATCACGCAATCTCACTAATGTCGAAGAAGGTTCTATATTAGTGGAGGCCCAAGCACGTAAGGTCTCTACCATTCTGCGGTCCTCAGCCGTGAAGTTAAAACACTTGCTTGAAGTACGAGGTGTGATAGGAGCTCTCACAGTTCCCTCAAACGTCAAAGATGCAAAGCCACTGCTGTTGATACCTTGAGTCTCGTTTTTATATATTTGGATCTAAGAAAGTGGGACAAGTAGAAAACAAAACAGAAACATACATAACAGCTTACTGATACAGAACCCAGGAAGTGAAGAAACTTGAGAGATTATAAAATCTTGCCATAGTTAATAAAGGACATAATTGTTTAATATTTCATTAGCATACGAAATTATAAAACTCACTGGGTTCTATCAAGCACCATGTAAACTGTAAAACATTCTGCAAATTTTTTTTTTTAAAGAACTAGGTGGTAGATTCCCTAATCCTATCAATCTTGAACTTTTACATTTATTAGTTTTTTATTAAGATATAATTTACAAAAGGAAAAATAACAAGTGACAGTTACTTATAAATGTAACATAGGAAACTAGAACACTTAAAATATAAGAGTTTGAGGTGAGCAAAATGCAGCTGAGGCTAAGGTTTCATTGGTCTGAGAGCTGAGATACACCACCACACTTTGGCTTTCTGAATTTTGAAGCTCAGTTATGAGATGAACATACATTTACCGGTTACATCATCTTCATAAAGCAACCCTTCTGTCCTTGTGAAATGCTCCCCCCTTTTAATCTCTTGTGATACTCTGATTAGGAAAAGTTATTTCCTTTTCCTAATGCTTACTGTTCGCTTTTCTACAGCTTTACTTCCAACTGGTTTGCATCTTCATCTGGTTTATCTTTTTCAGTCTATTTTTTCCTTGCAAAGGAGTGTTTAGTCAATTTACATAAATGTAATTTTTGATATGGTTCTATGTAACTCTGTTACCTTACTTGTTTTCCTCATTTCCCTTTTTTGCTTTTTAAAAAATTGTTTTTCTATTGTTCCTTTCCTGTCTTATTTTGAACCGATTAGTGTTCCATTTACTTCCTCTGAGCTATATATGAATTCTTAGTCTCAGTCGATTTTGAATCAATACTGTTCTACTACAT
The DNA here is from genome assembly GCF_001890085.2 of Hipposideros armiger. Lineage (NCBI taxonomy): Eukaryota > Metazoa > Chordata > Mammalia > Chiroptera > Hipposideridae > Hipposideros > Hipposideros armiger. Next base: position 947,702 of record NW_017731995.1, read on the forward strand.
GCTCCTACTTCCCATTTCACATTTCCCACTTTCCCACATCCCAGTTTATGCTTTCTACTGAAAGTATAATAGCCTCTGAAGGTAATCACCTTTCAGTGATATAATTCCATTTAACCATCCCACCCACCCTTTGTGCTATTCTTGTCATATTTTTCTACATATTTTGTAAACCCCACTTTACAATATTGTATTTCTTTTATATAGCCATTCATCTTTTAGTGACATTATAGGAACATGTACAAAATACGGTCTTTCATATTATTTACTCATTAATTTATCTTTTTTTTTTGGACATGCTGGCTATGGATTCTTTCATTTTCTTTGATATAAAAACATCTTTATTTTACCCTCATTTGCAAAGGATATTTTCTCTGGACACAAAATTCTGGGTGAATACATTTTTTTATCACCATTTAAAATTTATCATTACTTAGTTCTTCGGGTGTCGTTATTTTAAGTAATCAAAGATGACTGGTATCACTTTCCCTATATGGAATGTGTTGCTTCTCCAGCTGATTTCAAGTTTCCTTTTTCAATGGTTTTGCCATGATTTGTTTAGATGTGCTTTTCTTTGTGGTACCACACATAGGGTGCACTGAGCTTCTTGGATCTGTAAGTCAATATTTCCCATCAAATTCGGAAAAAAATTCTGGTCCTTATTTCTTTAAATATTTTTTTCCCATTCTCTTCTCCTGTATCTTAAATGACATGTTTTACCATATGATATCATTTCACAGGTTCCTAAGGGTCTGTCAATTTTTCTTTAATCCTTGTTCTTCAGATTATATAACTTCTACTGATCTATCCTCAAGTAAATGTGATATATCTAATCTGTTCAGTTCATCCAGTAAATTTTTCATTTCATCTGCTGCTCTTTTCAGTTATTCAATTTCTATCAGTTTTTTACAGTTTCCACTTCTTTATAGAAATTACTTAAATTGCATTCATTTAACCACAGTCCTTTAATTTACTGAATATACTCAATTCTTTGAAAATATTTATAATAACTGCTTTAAAGTTTTTGTTTTAAAATCTTACATCTGGGCCACCATGAGGTTGGTGCGGAGTGTCTAATATTTTTTCTTGACCATGGGTAACATTTTCCTGTTTCTTTTCATGACTAGTATTTCTTCATCTTTTCTAGACATCGTGGATGATCTACTGTAAAGGCTCTGAATTATGCTGCCTTCTGCTGACCCACACTGAGTCTTGTTCTTGTTGGCATTCTAGTTGCTGGATGATTGCCTTGAACTTATAAAGGCCTGGCTTTATGTTTTGTTAGGATGAATCTGTGGAAAGCTCCAACTCTTACACCTTAAGCTATTTCGTTAAGTCTGAATAAGCCCGTAATATGGCGGCTACAATGGTATTTCTATTTCTATATTTATCTTCACGCACATATTCCCTACTATTCATCTAATTCTCAGGGAAAAGGCACTGACAGATCAAGAGAGGGCACTCCCACCACAACTAAGAACAGAGCACACCTGGAATATTGTGCTCATGTACGAACACTGCACTGACCCTGAGGGACACAGACAAACTGAAGCATTCGAAGAAAGGACAACCAAGATAATGAAGGGGTTGCATGGAAAGCCATGTAACAAAGGAAAAGATGAAGGAACTGAAATGCTTAAAACCTCAGGGATTGAACATATTCAAGTACTGAAAAGCTGATTTTATAAAAATCACATACTATTTATAGGTTTACTTTTATACCGAAGGTTTTCTTACATTAATTAAACTTGCCAGCATAATTTTAAAAGTACCAAAAAGCACCCCTGTTGATATTTTAACTTATTTCTCATAAATGAAGATCAATTTATTTTGATTTTATATTTAATATCTCAATGTTTTCATTGTACCTGAATTAATATAACAAACAGGAAAGAATAATACAATCTCCCAATCTTTGCACACTTTTGCTCTTGTTGACCTAATGCTTTTTTTTTTTAAACAAGTGTTTTTTATCAAACTCTACATGGAAAGCTTTTAAAACATCAAACTATATTTAGAAGCAAGAAGGCAGAGCACAACTAGCCTGCACCACAGCATCTAATACATGTCTGTGGAAGGGGGGCAGGGTGTTTGTTCAAATGAAGAGGTTTCCTAATATAAATTATGTGAAGTATGATACTATCTACATTTCATCTTATCTCTTCAAATGCTTGATGTCATGTTCTAACAAAGCAACTACATAATTAGTGCTAAATAGTTTTAGTGAACAATACAGTTCTCTTCAAAAAAATGTAAGTTCTAGACAGTATGAATTATACCTTTAGCCTGTGAAGGCGAACAATATCTCCATTTTTATAAATCATCGGATGGGCTTCATAATTCCCACTAAAGAGCAGGCAGGTTAACTTCGCATTTGTCGGGTCCACAATTGTTACCACCGAACAATAATCTGGAAAACACAAACATATTTACCTGACTTTTAGTATTTCAAACGATTTGACAAAACAAGAATATACTGAGTTAAAAATACTGAACAGACTTTACTCCTCCCTTTAACTAAGTCTTCTAAGAATAGGATCAAAAGAGAGACATTTTCTTGGCTCTCAAAATGAGCTACCAAATTATTTTGCAAAACTGTTCCACAAAAATTAATTTTAGTAAAACAAAAATTTAAATCCTATTTAATATACTTGTAAGTTATCTTGAGTGGTAATAACTTATTACTTCAAGGTTTAAAGTCATGATGCAGATAAACATAATTAAAATATAATTTATAAAATAAGTATAAATTCAGAGTGAAAACAAAAGACTAAAAGATATTTCCAACAAACGTGATGAAGAGTCAATATACTGCATAAAGATACTATGAAAATTGGTTATAAAATCTGGGATTTCACAGTAAATGTGTAACTCAAATAAACAAACAATTCATAGAAAACTGTATAATAACAAATTTAAAAGGGAAAATAATGATTTGCTTGTTACCTATAAAACTGGTATAACAGAGGTATTTTCTATAACTTAAACTGGTAAAAAATTTAATGATAGTTGAGTTGCCATGAAAACCCTAACTTCAAATACTGGTGATAGTAAAAACTGTAATGGATGCTACCTTTTAATATACATGTTTCAGAAAATTCCACACTAAAAAATGTGTTGATTTCCCTTCGTTCCCAGTAACGCAGTAATTCTAATATAGAGACAGAAAAGAATAAACCCAGGACAGTGAAGGGAGAGGAGAGGCGAGGGAGGGAGAACACATTTAGGAAAATGGGCAAGTAAATGGTTAAGGGACAAAATGAACAGAGGAGACTGCAAACCTGAGACTATAAAGTGACTACAGCGAAGATGGGAGCCACTGGGATTAAGGGTGGGAGTGAAAAGTGTTGCCAAAAATCAAGGTTAATTAAAAGTTTACATATAGAACAACTTTCGATACCCACCCATCCTGCTCCCCACTCCCTGTGAAAACGACCTCATGTAGGCCTTTCGTCTATCACCCCATCACCTCCCAGAACATAGGCTGTTTTCCAAGTAAGTTTCACTGATCACCGGTAAGGCTTCTAATGAGAGTATCAGCACCCAGAATAAATCCCTCCCTCATTAGCACAGGAGGGGCCCAGGGCCTGAACGACAGCTCTCTTCCCACCCACGCTAGCCTGACACTTTCAATGAACATGCCCTAGGCAGCACAAAATGTCTGTCAGACTTCCCATCCAAGGAAGAAATCAAGTTGGAAAAATAAACTACTTATATATAAAGCAAAGGGAACAAATCTCTACAACCAAAAATAAACCATACCTACATTTTTAAATGTAAAGACTACAGTTAACAGAGAACAAAAGTGGGAGGAGGGGGAGAGGGAGTGAGGATGGATACCAGGAGGGGGAGGGAGGGAGAGGTGAGAAGACAGCAAGAGTGGCCCCAAGGGGAATGGAACCGGAAGAGGACCGGGAGGAGAGGTAAGGAGGGAGAGGAAAAAGAGAAAGCGGACTGTGAGGATGGGGAAACTATTCAGAGAACATTAAAAATAAAAACTTAAAAATAAAAAAACCTTAATAAGTACCTTCAAAAACAGTAAAAAGATATTACCATGCTCAAATCTTGATACACTATTCATAGCAGGATCCATTGGACCCAATTTGAAGTTTCTGAGTTTTCTTTTTCAGCAGCTCTAACTATTTGTAAGGAATTACTTCATAACATTTTTTTTCTTTCTTAGGAGTCTTCCAAAGATCACCAAAAGAGATAAATTTTACTTCTTATAAATAAAACAAACCCTTGCTTGTCATTGCCATATGGGTCTACTGTATCCTTTTATAAATCTGAGATACACTGCGGGATCTTACTGCTGTTTTTCTACATCATGAAATATTTTCCTATTTCATTATCCTAATAGTTATTTCATCATGATTCCTATCTATGCTAAAAAAAAGACGTAATTAATTTAAAAAATGGGAAAATGAGGGAATTGCCTAGAAGAATGGCACAGAGTGAAATGAATCATCATTATTGCATGGCACTGCTCACGTACCATAACACCTTTCAAGAAGATATAAAAGGAATTTGGAGACACTATCCTTGGAGTTTCTTCTTTAGCTTTATTTAAACACAGTTAAGAATTCAGAACTGAAAAAGGTTTGCTAATAGTCACAGGGAAGAAAACTGACAGAGGACGCCCTTTAACCATCGTTACATGAATAAGAAACCGAATGTAAAGACATGACAACACTTTAAATTCTATTGACAATTATGAATGTACTTGGAAGAAAACTCAATTGATCTGACGATTTTAAGTTTCATCAAACTTCAGGACAAAGCACAAAGGCAAAGTAATCACTAGTGTAACAAAATCCAATTCAAATACACGTCATCCAACGTGGTTTTTTTTTTTTTTTACACTGTTATTTCTTGATGGCTTCTGCAAAGTCACATATCACAGTGATTTGTAATAGGCTGTAAAAACTCACATTTCATATTTGTACCAGAGAACTAGTAATGACTTGTATGTATGTTATTCTAAGTTGCAGTAATTCTACATTACTCCTCTCACATTAAATGCTTCAAAACGAGCCACTTAAGTAAATTCAGAATATAATGCAACAACAAAAATGCGAATTTAATAGGCATAAATAATAGTTAAATTTAAGTGTTAGCCAAGATGAACTGACAGAGCCCAGTAATATATGGTAAGATCTCCTTGGGGTCCACATACTCTTTAGAGCATAAAAAGCTTGAGAAGTACTGATAAGGGCATCAACACTATTACATTTCATGAAAGTAAAAATTCATAAAGCATACATCTTCTGTAGATCACTACAGAGACAAGGTCTCCTGCAATTCTACCACAATTCAAACTACAAACAAGTAAAAACTGGCCCTTCCTCTTCCCAGTTCACAGTAAACAAATGAGGATTAAAAAAACAAATATGGATAATGTATTACTTGAAAGTGACACCCTATAACCTTAATAGGTCCCCAATCCCTAAATTTGAACCCATGGAACAAATTTCAGCAAATAAGAATCAAAGTATACGAAAAAGAGTTCCATGTTCAAGTCATTTCAAGTAACACTATCTTAATAAAGTTAAACAGGTTCCTTTACTAAGGTGATAATGTACCAATATGCATCCATCGTGATTCCCAAAGGCCCACTAGCATGCAGGATCTCCCGCTTTTTCACAAAGTGTCCCAGGACTGGGGTTTCTCCCATTACAAATGCTTTGTTAAGAACTCTCCAGCCAACATCACCAATGGAGCTGCTCGCATCTTCAGCTTTGTCTAAGGCCCTAACTACAGGTAAGTCTGGAAGCCAAAAAATAAAGTCTTGTTAGGAAAAAAAAAAAAAAAAGCAGCTTATATAGATTAGATCTGCAATCTATTTTAAAAGAAGCATTGCTGAGAAAGCTGGACAGTTTAAAGCGTCCCTCGACAAAGAGGAAGACAGCTGTTCGTTTTGTTCCGGGACATTCTCTCCTGCAGTGCTTGCCTCCCCATTACCTCCTCTATCTTGACCATCTACTGCTGGTAACTCTTGTTGTTTCCTTTTTGCCTTTTAATCTCCCTCTGTTGTTACTTACAAGAGTGTAAACAACAACAACAAAAAATGTAAATTTCCATTTTAATGCTTCCTGAAGTCAAGCCAATTGATAACTTGACTTCCCCAGCCCTCCCACAGGTGATTGGAGGATGGATGGCATCTTGAAATATGTTTCCCAATTTAAAAAAGCTATAAAACCAAACGAACTCTGAAGCAACTGATAAAACCTGCCCTTAACAATGCAAGTAACTGGCAACCTTTATTGGAAAAGTCCAAAGGCAATCAGAGGAGACTAATCTAGTTTCTACCTTCTTCATATTCAAGTTTATAGGCCTGTTATTTACAATTTCCTACACTAATCAGTATTTTTTTTTAAGATTTTTATTGGGGAATTGGGGACTGGGAACAGTGCTGGGAAATTGGGGGAAGAGGAACAGACAACTTGCTGTCCTTTTGTTCTTCAGTCTAGTTGTGGAGGATGTTGCTTCACTGGCCCAAGTTGGCACCATCATTGCGCTCTTCCCGGGGGAGGTAGATCAGTCGCCGGCTTCTGGATGGCCGTTCACTGCGGCTGCTGGCCGCTCACGCTGGCTCCTGGCTGCTGGCTACACACGGTAGCCCATGGCAACCCACTGCCATAGGGGCTGCAGCCTACGCCATCGCTGGCTACGCACGGCAGCCCAGCTCCAGGTCGAGCTGTTGTTCAGCATCTTAGCTGTAGAGGGCAGTGTCACTGGCCCTCATATGTGGGATCCGAACCGGGGCCCTCTGGTGTCCCAAGCCAGTTCTTAACCAACGCGCCACTCAGCCGGCCCACTAATCAGTATTCTTAAGCAATAAAATAATAATTACAGCTTCTCACTTTTTTAAAGAGTGTCCAAAAGTATTATGGTATTTGAATGCATATCATTATGGACAGAAAAAGATATTCATAAACCTGTACCACATGTTGTGTATTTAAGCAAACAAAATGCCCATACATTTCACTGTGTATATTTTCCTCAAAAAATTATAAATATTGAACTCTTGTTATTGATAGTTATTCATATACATGTTGAAATATTTAGGGACGACATGTACTGATATCTTCAATTTACTCTGAAGTGAATCAAAAAAGAAATCAATTAATGGATCCACTAATGATGGTTATTATATGGCTATTCATCATATAATTCTTTCAAATATTCTGTATATTTTAATATTTTTATAATAAAATGCTGAGACAAACAAGCAGGACTTCGTACTTTTTTAGTTAAATAATTTCTGTTAATAGGGGCCGACCAAGTGGTTCAGTTGGTTAAGAGCGTGAGCTCTGAGCAACAGGGTCACCGGTTTGATTCCCACATGGGCCAGTGAGCTGCACCCAAGCTGAGCTGCCCACAGGTGGCAGAATGGGTCAGCTGGTGAGAGCATGTGGTCCTAACAACAAGGTTTCCGGTTCGACTCCCGCATGGGATGGTGGCTACACCCACCTGCAACTAAGATTGAACATGCACCTTGCACTGAGCGGCCGCGAGCTGCTGATGCGTGGCCAGAGGGCAACTGGACTTGGAGCTGAGCTAGCTGCGCCCTCCACAACTAAGATTAAAGGACAACAACCTGGCTGTTCCCCTTCTCCAAGTCCCCAATAAAATCTTTAAAATGAATAAATACAAATAACTTCTGTCAATAGTATTAACAGCAGTTATTTAACTACAACTTTATATAATCTTTTTTTTTCTTTTTTTAGATTTTATTGTCAAATTGGGGGAGGAAACAGCGCTGGGGAATTGGGGGAAGGGGAACAGACAAGTTGCTGTTCCTTTGTTCTTCAGTCTAGTTGTGGAGGACGTTGCTTCACTGGCCCATGTTGGTATTATCATTGCTCTCTTCCCGGGTGAGGCAGATTGGTCGCCAGCCTCTGGACAGCCGCTCACAGCGGCCCTTGGCAGTTCACACTGGCTGCCGGCCACACACGGTAGCTTATGGCAGCCCACTGCAGCAGGGGCTGCAGCCTACGCTGTCGCTGGTGACTCACAGCAGCCCAGCTCCAGATGGAGCTATTGTTCACCATCTTAGCTGTAGAGGGCACAGTGTCACTGGCCCTCATGTGGGATCCAAACTGGGGCCCTGCTGCTCAGAGCTGGCGTCCCCAGACAGCTATTAACCAACGCGCCACTCGGCCGGCCCGTTTATATAATCTTTTGACCTGTTAAATTCTCAAAAAGTTCTGAATCAATCATACCAAAATTTAAAAGGTTTAATAAACTTATCTGAAAAGTAGCAAGTAGTTTCACAATATTACAAAGGATCATATTATGAAGGATAATAATCAATAAAGCATAGTTTTGATCTTGGTTATTTTCTCAATTTGTTCTCCTAACTACAATTCTACATGAATCTTACTTTCAATTATAGAAAGTAATTGTGGTAGCAGCCTTTGAAAAGTATCCTGTACACTGGAAAACTGAAAGGAGTTATCAGAAGTCCGATGAGCATGCTTAAAAACTGATGGTGGTGGAGATTGGGGGAGTACTCATTCTGTTTACTATTAAATGATCAAAATTATTTCTAATGTTGATGATACAAATTCATTTGGATTTTTCAGTTCTTATTCTATGGTTGGCACATGTTCCCAATAATCTTTTTGCTTAAGCCTGATTTATATAACGCATATAAATGACAACAAGTCTTTCAAATATTTAGCCTAAAATAGGAGGTTTCTTATCATGTTTCTGCAAAGCAGAGAATATGTTTTAGTTTATCATTCTACTCAAAATCGAACACCATTTTTCAACTGGGTTAACATCCAAGCTTATCAACAATCCTAAGAAGTTCTTACACTGCTTTCCAAGTAAAGCAAAATAATTTAAATTCCTAAAGGTAAAGAGTTGAAGCATAAGACAATTATAAGAAATATTCTAATGCACTAATTGTTAACTGGTTTTTCTATTCCAAACCCCTACTTTTATCTTTTTCTTTTTTTAACTCCCCCCCTCCCCCAATTTCCTGTTTGTGTTTTCACTCAGGGAAGGAGTGATGGGGGAGTTGGGGTTATGACATAACTCTCAGAAAGTTAAAAGTTTTTGAAGAAAGTGAGGGACAATCTCCTTTTGAGTCATTAAGTCACACATTTCATAGAATTTCTATTGTTTTAGAACAACTTTACCCTCAACTCATACTATAAATTCAAATGGTAACATTAATATATCCATTGTAATTCTGTGTTATGTAAAACAACAAGCATTTCAAAGATTTTCACAACAAAGCTTAGGACTCCCTCAATGAATAAAACGATTTAATTTTATTCAAATAATGACAGCAATGTACACTATGATCATCTGCGGAGGTAACTAAGGGAAGGGGAATACAAACTGCACTAAAAAGAAATACTGCACAATGAAAAGATAAGCTGAAAAATTATAAAACTCCCCTGTACATTAGTCTCAAATTTGTTTTATTTCTCCATTACTATAGCTCTAATTTTGGACTACTGTTATAATCTGGAATTATTTTTCATTCCTTCAGGTTTTTCTCTCTCCATACCAAATTACAAACAGTTTCATCATGTCACCACTCTTACAAAAGAACTTCTAGTGCTACCACATTATCTATGGATATTTCTGAGTTGTGGATAAAAGAACAAATATGTAAATATACGAGTATATACATACACAGATGTATACATGGTTAATTACAGAATTATCAAAGAACTACTTCCTTATAAAAAAAACCACAAAAGTAGAATTTAAAAATATCTCATTTGAAGTTTTTTCTTCAAGTATAAGTATTTTCTTTACACACACACACACACACACACACACACACACACACACACTCTACTCAATTACTGAGCTGGAGGCCCCGATAAACTTACAACTGCAATATTCTTCAAAATATCATGTAGCTACTACAAAGCAGTTCGCTAGAATGGTGTAAGTAAACATAATAAAGTTCTAAGAATCACCCAAGGCTATCTATAAAATAATGAGGAGTTTCAAAATAAAGTACCATTTTATACACTTTGTTTTTATATTTAAATATGTATATATTTATAAAAGGTGGAAACAAAAATTCAGATTCAAGAAATAGTGGCATTAAAAAAAAAATCTGTCCAATAATTTGTTTCAAAAACAATAAAGACAAGTAGCAATCTAAATGAAATACTAAACAGCTTTCAGGTTCTTTCAAGTTGCATTAGATCCAGGACATGATTGGAAAATAAGCTAATCATTCTAACAAACGCTAAAAATAAGTTTTACTTAACTGCTCCAACAAGTGAAGTAAGTGTTCTACCAAATACATACATACATACATGCATGCATATAATGGAATATTACTTGGCCATAAGAACAGGTGAAGTATTGCCGTTTGTGACAACATGGATGGATCTTGAGATTATCATGCTAAGTGAAGTCAGACAGAAAAAGTTGAGAACCTTATGATTTTACTCATATGTGGTATGTAAAACTGAAAGTAATGAATGAACAAGACAAACAAAAACTCATACACACAGACAACAGCTTAGTGGTTACCAGAGGGTAAAGGGGGAGGGGGCGGTAGATGAGGGTAAAGGGGGTCAACTATATGGTGATGGAAGGAGAACTGACTCGGTAGTGAAAACACAATGTGATATATAGATGTCTTATAGAAATACACACTTGAAACCTATATAATGTTACTAATCAATGTCACCCCAATCAATTTAACAAAAACTTTTTTAAAAGAAAATAACTCAGATGCATGTACCAACTGTTTCAATAAGTGAAATGACAAATCTTTCCTGAGATGGGCAGACTGAAAAAAACAGTATCAGATTCAATCAATCCTTGAAGGATATTCTACTATTCTAAAAGTTATGCATGGTTTATTTATTTTTAAAGATTTTATTGGGGAATTGGGGAAGAGGAACAGCCAAGTTGTCCTTCAATCTTAGTTGTGGAGGGTGCAGCTAGCTCAGCTCCAAGTCCAGTAGCACGCTCAGCTCAAGGTGCTGTGTTCAATCAGTTGCGGACGGGCGTAGCCACCATCCCATGCATGAGTCGAACCAGCAGCCTTGTTGTTAACGGTGCTCGCTTTATCTCCTGTGCCACCTGGGTGGCAGCTCAGCTCAAGGTGCCGAGTTCAGTCTTTAGTTTCTGGCGGGCATAGTCCACCATCTTGAACAGGTAACCTTGTTGTTAGGAGCCCATGCTCTCACTAGCTGAGTCATCCTGCCACCTGTTGGCAGCTCAGTGGCAGCTCAGCTCGGGCACAGCTCACTGGCCCGTGCGGGAATCGAACCAGCGACCCTATTGCTTAGAGCTCTCACTCTTGAGCAAGCTCTTAACCAATTGAGCCACTCGGCTGCCCCTGCATGGTGTTTTTTTAAAGCACAAGTTGTCCATAATTTAAAAAGCACTATTTTCTATGACCGTTTCAATCTCTAAAAATAAAAAATAAAAAACCTAGAGAAAATGAAATTTAAATTCATTTGGGCTTTTGTTTCATGAAAATGGAAACATTTTGTGTAACTTTTGCTGTTGACATGTAATCTTAATTTATATAAATTCTTTTCATGTACTCTTAAATTTTACTTTACCAAAAAAAACACAAAAAACAAAAACAAAAAAACAAAAAAGTATCCAGAGATCACTGAAAAAAGACAAGCAACCAAACTGAAAAAATAAGGAAGAGAATATATTTCTATTTTCTTAAACAATGATGTGTATGTAAAGTGGGAGTGGGTGGGAATGGAGCACTAAAGTAGAAGATCTTGAAAATGCAGATCCTAGGGACCTACATCCTAGCACCCTATCCCAATATGAAAATCAAAGTCATTTGGAACTTGAAAGTAATTTCTGTGATCCTAAATATTACTATTGTATAATTCATCTGACCTAAGAAGCCATTGATAACCACATAAAACCTCTTATTTGTAATTATTCTGAAAATATAATCTTTCAAAGACCCAATGTCAATTGTATGATCGTTCTATCAAATAAATAAAGATGTTGATGCATATATGACCAATACAATCTGAATAATCATATATGGAAACGAATAAGACAAACAAACAGAAACACATAGACACAGATAACTGTTTAGTGGTTACCATAAATTAAATCCAGAAAATATTTTTTTATTTTGGTCTAGATTATAAACAAAGTGTATACCACAAAAATATCACAAGTCCTTAGTAATGATTTCTGAAAAAGACTGCTGTACTAGGCAAGAAATTATGCATCAATATACTGCTGACATTCTAAAACTTAAAATTATATTTAATTCCATTTGTTCTCGTTAGCTTTTGAAATAGAAAAGTTCATATTTTCGTTATAAAAATCTGACAACTTTTGTTTCTATTTCCGAAGTTTGGAATGTTAACCTCTTCTTTCTCATCTATCAAAATTCAATTTATCCTTGAATGTTCAGCTCAGATGCTATTATCTCTTAGAAGCCATTCTCCCGATAGCACTAATCTCTCTATTCCCACTCCCAAAGAGCTCCGCTTGCTCCTTCAGCAACAGCATACCACACTGTTCCTTATCTTAGCTAGTTGATTCCATTGAGGTCTCCCTCATTTGTAAACTGAGAGTCTATCATTTTATCAATATGGACAATGAAGTCCAGTGCAATGCCTTATAAGACTTGCAAAGGCATTTTTTAATTCAATGAAAATACAAATATATCATATTTGTATGATATGAGAAAATCAGTACTGATTTTTGTGATTCATTAAAACAATTCAATTTATAAACTAATGAAATATAAGGTTACTATACTAAATTAGCAGCTTAATAATGTGTGAGAGGAAAAAGTGACAAAAGACAGAGTCCGAGGACATGGACAGAGAGCCAGATGGAAGCCTGGAGCTTCATCCAGAAGTCATTCTGGAAGCAAGCAATGCAAAGGTTCAGGAAAAGAGGAAGAAAGGTTTTCCTCCACCTTCATTCTCCAAATGGAAACCTACTTCTGGCAGCCATGGACAGAATAGCTGGGAAACAGTGCTGAAAAGAGGCTTAGCCCGCCTTTCCAAATCCTTAAAAAGATGAGCGATGACTGCCATGCACTGCTTGCCTTCCACTCCTGAAAGTAAGGTAGCCAAGCACTTGGGAACAGTCTCACTTCCCTCAACTAGATGTTCTAATTTTTTAGCTCTTGAGAAATAAAAATTCTGCATGCCTGCCCAGTCCACTGCCTCCATCCTAAGTAACAGGTAAATCCACTGTTCAACTTTAAAATATACACTCGGAGCAGCTGAGTGGCTCATCGGTTAAGAATTGGCTTGGGAGCGCGAGCTCTGAACAGCAAGGCTGCCGGTTCAGATCCCACATGGGTCAGTGACATTGCGCCCTCTACAGCTAAAATGGAGAACAACAGCTCGACCTGGAGCTGGCTGCCATGAGTCGCCAGCGATGGCATAGGCTGCAGTGAGCTGTTGCAAGCTACCATGAGTGGCCAGCAGCCAGCATGAGTGGCTGGCAGCCAGCGTGAGCTGCTGTGAGCCACCATCTAATGGCCGGTGACCAATCTGCCACATCAGGGAAGAGTGCAGTGATAATACCAACATGGGCCAGTGAAGCGACATCCTCCACAACTAGACTGAAGAACAAAAGGACAGCAACTTCTCTGTTCCCTTCCCCAATTGCCCAACGCTGTTCCCCCCAATTCCCTAATAAAATCTTTAAAATAAAATATATACTCAAAAAGCATGGTATATTTTATAATGAAGATTCTATCTTATATAGCCAACAATAAAAAAGGACAGGTAGTTTTACAAAATGGGGAAAGTAAAAACAAAGTGAACTCATGAATAATTATAATTATTATGTTGTAATTATTCATTTATGTCTTAACCATAAACTTTCATTCTTTGAGGGTAGAAACAGTGGCATATATCTTTGAATTTCCCATGTCTAACATAATACCTGGCATAAAGCACTTAATAAATGTTTGCTGAGTGAATAAACTAATAAGTGAACCAAAGAAAACCCACTATGTATTTATTTTTGTCTTAAATGCCATATATTTAACCAAGAATGCATGCTATAGTTTTGACATTAACTGAATATTCAAATTAATAAATATCAACATACCACAGATCAGGAGTTTGCAAAGTAGAACTAGGGTGGGGGGTGGGGAGACATGAACCTTGATATTGTATGTTAAGTCTTTATGCATGTATGTGCATTTTTGTAGGACAGGCTCTGTAGTTGTCATCACATTTTCATAAGGACATAGGACTGCAAAATGGTTAAAACTTCCAAAGGTACATTATCAAGTTTTAAAAATAAATAATATAATTAAATATTACACATAGTTTTACATGGTACTAGATGCTTGAATCTCTTTGATGAATCAGAAGGCTCCTTGATCTTATGGGATTGACCAATGAGTTATTAATTATTCAGTAATTAATAAATTCTTTTTCAACCATTTTAATGTGGGATACATGAGAGTTTATTATTCTTTACAAAATTAAAAAACAATAACTATATAAGCATTTAATATGGAATCAGTATTATTCATACAAAACAAAAATGTTCAAACAATTATGCTATGTAACATTAATGCATACATGGCAAGTCATTCTCGTAAGTGAAAAGAACATTTTTACACAGCCAAAAACCACACCCTAATTCTAGGGTTAGCTGGGGTGTTTTTAAAGACTAGGCAAAGAAAAACCAGAGGGCCCTATGTCCTGGGACCCTATCCCAAGAACGAAAAGTAAAACTGATATAGGCGCTCAGAAGTTCAATGCTGTGGATGCTACTCTAAGAAATGTGATTGTAACAATCAATAAGTGACTAAAATGGAAGATATCCTTTTATGAGATAATGGAACAGAAAGGTCTGCTTATAAAATCATAGCATCCCAAACTGCTCAAGTTTAATCACACTGCTTTTCTAAAACAGAGAGTTTTAATAGGAGGTAGGGTAGCGGAGACCGCTGAGGAGCACAGAGCATCCTGAGGTCAGGTAGGGAGCCCCAGGTGATGTGCCACATGACGTGGCACACAGAGGCTGAGACCTCCAGGGTGCGAAAATTTGGGGAAAGAACAAAAAGAGGGGAACAATAAAAAGTGATGATGTGAACATGCTATTTTCTCCTTTTCTATGGGCTCACATATTAGGAGAGCAAGCACCAACAGGGTTCTCTTTACACTTCCCACGGCTCAGAGTGAGCAGGCATTAGGATATGAATCAAGCATGAACCACATACTGTTAACAAATACGGAACTGTTTTACGGCCTGCACACATTGATCTCTTTAGCAAGAACAGACAATAAGAAAAGGGTAAATGTGTCTCAAGTTTAAAAAAAAATATATTAAGCTATTTCTTAAAGTCTGAGACAATGCTAAAATCAAACTTCATGTTTTCTCTAAGAAAATATGGTCAATGTTATCTGTGCAAGGCAAAAACTGCGTATCTAACTATCTAGTCAGCTCTCCAAAGCAAAAGTAAATGTGAGGCTTTCTGAGGAGATTAACTGCTGTAAAATATCAGTGGCCCATGTGGGGATCAAACCGGCAACCTTAGTGTTATGAGCACTGCGCTCTAACCAACTGAGCTAACCGGCTGCCCCATGACAGCTCTTTTTAAAACACTGATGACTCAATAATAATTTTAAATTATTAGCAAATTGTTTTCTTCTGACATTGTTATTAAATCATGCGTAGCTATTCCAAAATTTAGCAGGACAATCAAAGCCAGCCTGATAACACTTGCAAACGGAAGGGGCTCATAGTGATCACATCTTTATAGCAAATTCCCAGAACAGGCACATGTAAGATTCAGGGGGGAAAAAAATGTAATGATGAGAAGAAACCACTAAGGTGAAATGAAACTATGCCAAGTGTATGTTGAACGATATGATGGGGTAGGTAATGTAGACTGGTAAAAAGTAAAGTCAAATGAAAATATGTGAGAAACACATATTTAAACAAAAATTTCTTTGCTTCACCCTTAATGTTTAATGTTTCTCTTTCTGCCAAAACAGAAATCATCAGGGTTTTCAATAAAACATCCCTTTGTGGTCTTCAGACTGAGTTACCACTTATTTCAAACTTCTCATTTCTACATTAACAGTCTTAACATGGTCATTTTCACAAAGAGTCCTTACATTACACATTAACAAAATATCCTGACCACATGAAAATAAGATTTTTTTCCCCCAGACACCCCGCTAAAGGGTATATTTCAAACTCATTGTACAATAATACAATTTGTATACATATAATTTAATAAATAAAATCTTTTAAAAATAGGAACTCAGTAAGAACATCTCTGCGATCCCAGCATGAGCCACAGCTCCGGGCACCCAGTAGGTGAGGCAATGCTCCACCACCACCATTTCACATGTGTAACATCTCTATATATGGCTACATCTTACAACTGACAGTGAAGCAGTTTAGTTGGCAGCACTTTTCTACTCTTAATGACACATAAAATAATGATGCCTTGTACAAATGATGTTGTCTGAGATTAAATAACGTCATAAATGTAGAATTAAACCAAGGTAGGAGTGTGTTGCCTATAACTCCATTAACTCTCAGAAAACTGAAATTTGTGTTTTTTGATGCATTCTTTTATGTCTGTTTAAAAGTTCGCATTAGTATATGGAATTAATAGGTTATGCCTTTTTAATTATCTTTAAGGACAACTCAAGTACTACATCTTTTGACTGAGTTGTTTAATCATCTTACATTTAAAGTAATTATTGATAGGGAAGGACTTACTATCGTCATTTTGTTAATCTTTTTCCATCTGTCTTGTAGCTCTTTTGTTTCGTATCTTCTTCTCTTATGGTCTTCCTTTCTGTTTTTCCTGATTCCTTTCTCATTTCCTTTTGCGTATCTTTTACATGTGTTTTCTTTGTAGTTCCAAGGAGTTTACATGAAACTTCTTACTATTATAACAATCTATCTTAAGCTGATAAAAAATAAACTTCTACATACAAAAACTCCACACTTTTACTCACCCCTCCACATACACACTTTATGTTACTGATGTCACAATTTATATCTTTTAATATTGTGTATCCATTAACTTATGTTTACAGGTAATCATTTTTTAACTTCTTTGCCAGAATTAAAAGTGATTTACATATCACTGCTATAGTGTTTAAGTATTCTGTATTTGTCTATATCGTTATGTTTTCTAGCCTATTTTATACTTCCATATGCCGTCATGTTGCTGTTTAACGTCCTTTTCTTCATTTATTCTTTAGAATCTAAAGACCATAATTATTTTATAAATAAAAATAGCCGAACTATAGGCATGTGTGTTGTTTCGTAATTAAAAATCAGAGTTGAGCTTCTAAGACAGGGCACTGAAGAAGTTGTGTCCCTGAAACCAAGAGAGCAGCGCTAGTCCATTCAAGTCCCAGCCAACCTTAGTACCTACCAGTTCCTTTGCTTAGATATGGAGGCTTAAAGAATTTCACGACACCATAGACATTGACGACCATACCAGCCTTGAGCTCATTCAGGGGTGTGTATGCATAACGTGATTTTGGAACCTAAAGAAAGAGAAAACAGTGACTGTATCAATATGAAACATTTACATTTTAGAATCACGTTATGATCACATTTGTAAATTAGAAGAACCGTCTCACTGACTTTGTTTCCTTTTAAGGGTCTAAAAAGAAGCTGCAGCCCGAAAAAAGGAAATGCACAGCTTATAAAGGTTACTATATAAACCATTAGTACTAGTTTTTCATAAAAACAACTTTGATTCTAAATGGTGTAATTTGTACACAATTCTAAGAAATGGAGTTTGAGAGATTTTGGGCCTGCTCTCTAACCTTAACTAATATCACTTCAAAACTTGTGATACATATTATTTTTTTCCTATACTGCTATAAAGATTTTACTTAGACCAAAATGAAGCCAGGTTTTGATAATAAATGGCACAAAGACATTAAAAATGGTATTAAAGAGAAAAGAAAAAGTTTCTGAAATAGTTGTACGTAAGTTTGGAAGGAAAAGGGAAAGTGATTTACAAGGATACGTCTGCGTATTAGTCAAACAATCTGTAAAAGAGTTCAGACATCTGGCCCCATCACCCACCCACCCCACCTCCAATTAGAAATAGAAATTAGGGTACCTATTACACGAAAAATTAAAATTTTTAAATTCAAATCAAAATCAATTAATTGGCTCTTTCAAGAAGGCCAATCCCTCAGGTCAAAAACAAGAAGGGCAAGCCTTAGAAATCTCATCACACCTGGATATAAAAAAAAATGCTGTAGCGCATCAACGATGAAAGAAGAATAATGGTCAGCATATGGGACAGAAAACAGACGATACGTATGTGCTCAGCTGACAAAATAACTGGGCCCAATATGCTGTCTTAAGACGTTATCTCCCCAGTGTGGAGATAAGTGGGCAAGGGCAGCACAGCTCACTGACCATCACCATTACGGTCATCCAAGCAATGTACTTGTTAATTCAGGACCAGCAAACAACTTCATTATGATTACTTCCCACGTAAGTAGGCCAGTATATGTGTGCACAGCAGGTAAGTTATATTCTAGAGGTCAGAAGACCTGGGCTTTCAGAAGAACCATTTTTGCCACGTTTGGAGGCTCCTTTGTTTACTTCTGCCTTATTTGTAGGTTCACGATGTTTTAAATATTTGAAGCAGACCTATTTATAATAATTTTGAGAAATACTAATACCCAGGGATAATTCACATTTTTTTTTAAAGTACATCAATCCTTTTATTGGTTACAGTTTCCCTAAATCAGAAATCCAAATTATACTATTATTGTATGATTCAGAATTTAAAACCTGTATCTCAGTCATTGTCCATTGGAACTAAGTCCCCGGACTCTGTGTCCATTAGAAACTAAAGGTTTAAGACAACAGAACATAAACTTCACATTAAACTTTATCAATGTATTAGTTCTTCCCAGTTTCACTCAGCTATAGGTAGCTCGCCTATAAAGGTGGGAACCTTCCTATTGCTATGAGATAACAAAGTTTTATAAAATACTGAACAAAATGACAAAAAAGAGCAAAATGTGTGACAAATATAAACGTCTTTACTTAAAATTGCATAATTCAGGACATAACAATCTGTTTAACTACAAGCTGAAAAAAACAAAAGAAATTGCCTAAAATTTAAAAATAGTAAAAATCCCAGTGTCTTCACATAAATCTTTTTTTCCATTTTAGTTTTCTTATGTATATAGCTTATACAAATTATCAGCAGATATTCCAGACAACAGAATAACCAGATATTAATTACTAGGTAAATGTATAACTCGAATGTAACATCAGATATCCAAAAAATAAAGATTATGTTTTCCCATTGTATTGATACTATTTTAAAATCAGACTATAAAGTAGATCAAATACATACATGTATATATGTACATGTGTGTATCTGTACATGTGTACATATTCTAAATTAAAACAAATATCATCTTACCAAAGACATTGATTGTGTAGAAAAGCCTCTTACAGATTTAACATAAACCTGAAAAAAAAAGGGCATATTTATATACAAACAACTTCCAATGTGATTACAGACCTTTAATTGTAGTAAAACTACACATTTAACTGTATAATATTCACACTCACCAGAATTGCATAGTTATGGCTTACAAATTAAGTGTGACGTGCAAAATTGTGTAAGCTAAGCTTCAGTCTAATTCATTAATTTTTGTATCACAGGACCAGCCCTAGCCCATATAATGCCCTTGCACATGATAGAAAAAAACCAGGCAGATGCTGGCCTACAAGCACATGGCTTGACCCAACTCCACTTCTCTACCTGACAGCCTTCACCACGCAGGTGACCACATGTGTATGTGTTGGGGGAGCACCTTCGAAAAGAATAAAATGGGAGGAAATCAATTTTACCTAAAAAGGGGTACTTGATCAATTTAAAGTGAAATCAAATAGACCATCAAAAGAGGCTGACGGTATAATTACAAAAAATAAGATCAGGTCTATAGTGTCTGTGAAGTTTTAAAATTTTCCTCAATAAATATCTTTACGTGATCTTTCTTTTCTACCTGGAGTCATTCTGAACACAAAGACAAGAAAAGAATTTCTATTTTTTAAAATTAAAATATTAAATTAAAATAATTCAGTCCGACAAAATAGTCCATCTGCAGATTTAAAGAAAAACCATCTCTATTCCATCACCTCAGCCCGTTAAAACCATAATACGAATAGAGACTAAAAGTTACACACTTACATAAACAGTTGATTGCAAGTCCTCAAACGCTTTCAAAACTAAGCAATGTTCACCATCTCTGCTTGGAGATGAAGGAGATAACAAAACAATAAACCCGGCCACTGCAATGGTGTCCTACACAGAAAACAAATGGTTTTAGTTAGCAAAATGTTTGTAATTCTCAATGCCATATAAACCCTTACTTTTTATTATTTAAAAACAGTAATCCTGGGCTGGCAGAGTGGCGTGTTGGTTAAGAGCTGGCTTGGGACGCCAGCTCTGAGCAGCAGGGCCCCGGTTCGGATCCCAAATGAGGGCCAGTGACACTGCCCTCCACAGCTAAGATGGTGAACAACAGCTCAACCTGGAGCTGGGCTGCTGTGAGTAGCCGGCGACAGCATCGGTTGCAGTCCCTGCTGCAGTGGGCTGCCGTAAGCTACTGTGAGTGGCGGGCAGCCAGTGTGAGCAGCTGTCCAATGGCCGGCAGGCGAGTGCCTCACCCGGGAATAGCGCAATGATAATACCAATATGGGCTAGTGAAGTGACGTCCTCCACAACTAGACTGAAGAACAAAAGGACAGCAACTGTCTGTTCCCCTCCCCCGATTCCCCAATAAAATCTTTAAAAAACAAAAACAAAAAAACCCAGTAATCCTTTCTATAAAATGGGAAACTGGTTAGCCTAAACTTGTTTAATGCTTTCTAAATATAAGACTGAGCCAACCACCTCCTTTAAAAGGGTATCAATGTTATACCCAAAATAGATGAGTATAATACCCTCTTCGTGGACCAGAAAAACACTGACTAAATCATGACAATTTTATTTAATGGGACTTCAAAAATCAATGCTTAGCTCAATTTATGTCAGTAAGCTTGCATGAGTAAACACAATGAAGAGACAATATGATCCAATAATATCAAGCCTAGAATTTAAATGAAACAATCTCAGAGTTGAGAGACTACCTTGAGAGACATGTCATTAATACAAGAACTCTACATGACTACAAAGCTAATAAATGTGCCTATAAATCCAGGTTATGAGACATAAATAAGAAATTACCATTTATAAACTAATAAGAGGTTTTTTTTTCTACTTAGGTTTATAATAGTAATAAGAAGCCATTCTCTATTGATTCCTGCCCCTCTCATTCTTTAGTTAAATCTCCCTTATTTTCCAAATACTGGAATATACACACTCAATAAGTTCTATCTTGCTGCATTATAGCATTATACATACATATATATATATATATATATAAATATACAAATATATATAGATAGGTATATAGATATATATATTATCTTACTGCTCTAATTTTACCACTAAAATCTTAAAATACATAAAAATTCCTGGGCGTTCGGCAGCTTTCTTCAATAATCTCTACCAGATGGAAGCGTTCCTCATTTTTGCTTTGCACTTCCATGGGTCTGCAGTCAATCCCCAGGATCCTCTACTGGATCCACTAAGTGGCTGTGAGCACCCTGAAGACAGGGATCTGCTTCGTATCTACAGGGTTTGGCACAAAGCAGGCCCTCCGTGAACAGCCTGAGTCAATGGATGGGTCTTATCTTGCCTTTTCTAAAATCTCTGGCCCTATGCAGACAGTTGAGTTCAGCTGAGCGCTGCCCATTTCTGCATGTTTTTCTTCTTCTTCAGGTGAGACAGCCAACACAATCGTGTCTGTGCTGATAATGCTAAATAACCACAAGTCTTCATAGTTAAATGAGAAAAAATTTTCCTTTTCACAGAAGATTTTCTACGTTTATACCATGTTTTAGGCAACTTTAAAGGGGAATAAACAGTAAGATTACTTTCGGAAAAATATGCAATGCTTTCAATTTACCTCAGACCAATATATTCTGACTTAAATGAAAAATTAAGCTTTTAGTGAAAAATTTAGTTATTTAGTCAAACTAACACAGGAAATAGATGAGCCATGGGCTTATCTGTTCTAAATTATCTTACAAGCACAAACAATAACCTACCTCACGTTATTGTCTATTTTACTTAAATATGTCTTAAACATAAATATTATATGAAAAGAAATATATTAAATGCAAGTGTTTGGGGTACAGATGCACATTTTTTTTTCTATTATTCTGTATAATCAAAACTTTTTTAGAATGAGTATTTCTCTTATGATGGAGAAAACATTTTAAATAAAGGGAATAAATCACTAAAAGCTGGACATCAGCATTCCCATGAAATATTTTTTCAAAAGTCTATTCTACTTTAACATTAAATTTGTAAAAAGTTATGACTTACCCTCTACTATACATTCAACATGTAAATGACCAAAAATATTTTTAAGTAATGTGTTTATTTATATGCATGAACTTGTATTGGAATATACATACATAAATTGCACTGAAGGCCCTCCGTGATCTCATCCCAACCGAACTTGCCTGTTTTAGCGCCATGTACTTCCATTCAATACTACACATGTCAGATTCTCTTACATGCCTACTGCTTTTCTCTTTGCTTATTCTGAGCCCCCACAATAGCATTTTTCTCTTTTGCCCACATCTGATCCTACCTATCTTTTGAAGTCTGGGCTGTAAATGCTTCTTCCTTATGAGGTCTATCTTAGATGTTATTCCTTTCCCTGAAAAATAATTCTTCCTTCCTCTGAACTCTCCTATGCAGCTTTTTAATTTTTCACTTTGTGTATTACTTATAAACCTTTAATGTTTTTAATGCCTTTAAAACTCCGTAAGCTCCTCGGCACTAAGAACGCTGTATTATTGATCTGTATATCGCACACAAATGACGGGCAGGGCATGTGTTCAGTCACTGCTCAACAACTATCTGTTGAATAAATTAATTCATACTGGTCAGAATTGAAGCACAGATCCAAACAAAAGAGGGGAAAAGGAACGGCTCTTAGGATTCATTCCCATGAATTTACAAATCATAATGGCCTTTAAATTAACTCATACACAGAGGATAAGAAAGTATAGGCAGTATTAGCTTGTATAAACACTCATTAGAGTGATTTGAAAATTCGACTTAATGTGCATTGTTCCAAGTTCTAAGCTTCCGAGAAGAGCATATGGAAACTTAGAACTTACACATTCAGTGCCTAGAGCATATTCTGCTATATCAGAGTAAGTGTTTAACTCAATCCGCTAAAAGAGTATTAGAATACCAGCCTGAGAAGACCATGCTACTGAAAGTGATAAGGCTTTATTACTATCTGTTATAAAAGTGAAAGCACATTTGGTCTGAAATATTTGAACTAATGCAGGATATTCACATATCAGCAAATGGGTCATTTTCCTTTTGGTCTGTACTAACCTGTCACAGTGCCTTAGAAAGGGCAAGCCCTTGCCATTAAATAACTTCCTGGTTAGGCTAGCCAACAGGAATATTTCTATAATGAAGCAGTCTCAAAGAAAATTAACAAACTCAGTACAGATCTTTCTAACATAAATAAGTGTTCTTGAAAAATTAACAATTAAAAGGCAAAAACAAATCAGACAACTTATCTGCACATTAACAAAGTTTTTATATGCTAGTATGTCCTAATGAAAGACACAAAGTGGTAGAAATAAAAAGCAAATAGGTGAATAACAAAAATATAAACCATAAGACTAGTGTATTAATTTGCTAATTTTTAAGATAATATATTAAAAATTCTCAAGTCGTCACAGTTGAGCATGAAAAGGGCATAGAAAATATGAAACGATGGCTAATTCAAAAAGAAACACATTTATCTGACTTTAACAGGCATTAAGTAATTTTCACTATATGAACCTTGCAAATCTTATTATCATATTTTAAAAGACTGTTAAAGGGTGAAAGGGTACAGGAAGAAGCCAGCTATCTGATGTCACCGATAAGTGTAGTGACTGGCAGAAAATGTTGCCCTGGTGTAAAAATGTATTTCATAGTATTAGCACTTTTTGGATCATGTGACACCAAGGATATAACTGGAAGTAATATATGGAATATTAGCATAAAAACCAAAATCTTTAAATGGCCTAAAAACGTAATCTGATGCCCACCCATCTCGCCAGCCACGCTGGGATTCTGCCTTCTCACAGTTCTCTGGCATTCGGGATCCTCTCTCAGGGCCTTTGGACGTGCTGTTCCTCCTGACTGATCCTCTCTCCAGGACCCCCGTGCTCACTCGTTCTGCTACTCTTCTCATTCTGCTACTCAGTCTTCACGGTTACCTACTACATCTGGATACGACAATTAATGTCATAGCAGTTATTCAAACCACTCTTCTCCACTGAACACTTTCCATAACGGCAAGGTCCCTAACCGTCTTACTCGGTGAAGGTGTCTCTGACATCTAGCCTAGAAGACAGAAAACATTCAACAAGTGTCTAGACAACCAAATGAATAACCAAATACATGAATACGTATATACAGAGAGAATACCTTCATTAAATCTTAAATAAAATAAGCTGTGCAACTACTACAAAACTCACTTCTTATAATCTTAACATTTTACCAATTGAGAAGGACCTTAGGACCTTAGTATTAGCGATCATGTAACCAAGCACCTTTATTTTTCAGATAAGAAAATAAGGGCCAGAGAAGATAGATGAATGGCCTAAGGTCACATACAGCTACTTAGTCATAAAGACAAGACTACAGATTTCCTGCCTTCCAAGAAGGGCACTCATCTGCCTCCTTTTTCAGAATTAATCTTACAGAAATGGGACAAATGTATTAATAAATGTCTATAATGTTGACAGTTTTGTTAGATGTATTTTTTAAACTTTCAAGATACTTTGGAAGAGGCTTTCCTCATATTTAATATCCACACAGCAAATGTTAAAACCTACTTTAAATGAAAGCTAAAACTGAAAAAAAAAGCCTCATATGAAAGACGGTTCAATGAGAACATGCATATTCCAGCAAAATGTATCTTTAGTCCAGCAAAGCAAAAATTCAAATCTTGTTAATATTCGTTTTTTAATGTTTTAGGATTTTTGTTGTGTTCCAAAACAGAGTTAACCTTAAGGAAACAAGCAAATGACACACGAAGACATAGGACTCAACACAGAAAATTCATTCTTTTATGCAAAAAGTTTTACCTTTGATTTGCAACAATTTATAACCATAATACTATAAACTCTAAAGTAAATAGCCGACTCAGACCTCCCAGATGATAAGCATCTGTGGATTTTAAACCCAGAAAAAACTTAAAGTAAATTGTGACCTCAGTCTTCTCACCATTGTCTTTTAAAAGAGAAACCTTGACTTAAACCACTATTAACATCCTCTATTATCTGACAAGTTCTAATTAGCTGGTATAGTTCTATTCCATTTTAATGAATACCTATTTAAAAATAGTTCAATAGCAGAGAACACCTTTCATGTGTCAGGTAAAATACTATCTAATATACTGTACATTTTTTGTAGATGCATTATATTATGATTTTATATTATTTTCTCAAAGAATTTAATATTAGAATCTTACATGATAAAGGCAAACACATCCCTAATGATGTAGGATATTTCTTGTGCCGGGGTCATAGTCTCATGAAGCCGAAGAATGGAGACACGGACCAGAGAGGTCGAGTTTGTAGCAGAGGAGAGTTTTATCAGAGCAAGAGAAAGGTTACAGCTCCTGAGCAGGAGGGGGTAACCGGAAAATGGGATGCCCACTAGCTAGGGTAAAAGGCTTGAGTTTTTATACATTTCTGCCTGGAAGGGGGAATGCTGAAATACTGGTGCCTGTTATTAAGGGGTTTATCAGGTTTGTTCTGTTGCTCAGCCTTGGCGAGGCCTTTCCTAATGTCCTCCAAAATGGCCTTGTTGCTCTGGGGCATGATTGATGTCTCCGGTTCAGTAAGAGGGAGTTACCCTATAATTTTGGAAGGAATGGCTAGTTTAAGGAATGATCAATTGTTTTATCTTATCTTTGCTCAGTCTGCCAGGGAATTCCTGACTGCCTGATATTATACTAACTAATCTGTCTTATTTGTATCACTCCACTTCAAAACACCCAAACATGCTGGCCAGAAACTCTGTAAAAGTTATGAACCTTTCAAAAAACAACACACACTCAGGTGTACACACACAGACACACGGAGAAATGAGGAAGGAACTGTAAGATAAACAGAGATCCATACACTAAGGTAAAATAAATTAAAAAAATATATATGAAATATAATACACATACACCTCTCTCACACCAACTCTACCAAGAATATTTCCCTCAAAGATAGACTTGTATTGTTTTTAAAATACAGCACTTGGCTTTCATGAACACTAATTTTTCTAATTATAACACAGGATTTTTATGATACCAATTTTTATTATCAACTCATTTTTATTTCTGTACAATATGGGCACAGAGATATTTACTCTTGGAGCTCAATATTAACTATATACCAGGATAGGATTATACGAAATTCTGCCTTTAAAAAGCAGTTCTTGATGATCATGGCTTCACAGATCTCTCTGTGAATGACATAAGTTATAAATGGCCTCCTCAGAGATAAAGTTAAAAAA
Source organism: Hipposideros armiger (assembly GCF_001890085.2). Classification (NCBI taxonomy): domain Eukaryota; kingdom Metazoa; phylum Chordata; class Mammalia; order Chiroptera; family Hipposideridae; genus Hipposideros; species Hipposideros armiger. The sequence continues at coordinate 974,325 of NW_017731995.1, forward strand.
ATAAATATATACATTTACATATACTTTTAATTGATGCAAGAGCCTTTTGCAATCTATACACTGCTGGGGATTTGCTGGAGGTCCCTGCGCCCCAGGATAACCATCTTCATCTACAAACTGCTGGTCCTCTCACAAAAGATGAGGGAAGCTTTAGTTTTTTGTAATAGCTGGTTGACTCTTAAAACAGGTTGCTAGAGCCTCTTTCCTTGTCATGCATTAAAATGGCCTTTTCTCCTGGCAGGAATTTAAAGCCCATGGTTTAATGTCTCATTTGTTACAACATAATCAGGAGAATAAAGGAAAAGCAACTTTAAGGATCTTAGTGAGGTGAAAGGAAGTAGACTAAAATTTCCTGGCCGAGGTACCCAAAATCTCTAAAAATGTTAAAAGTGTACTTCTCTACAGAAAGGAAAGAGTTCATCTGAAAAAAGAACATAAAACTACATTTCATGTGTATTTCATGTTGTGTCTGCTTGCTGGTGGGCCGTGAGAGAATTCATGAAGTCAGGTAGAAATTTAGATTTATTCAGGTAGGAGGATCAGCTGGGCAGTCTGCTGGAAACTATTGCAAACTACCGCGTGGAGTCTTTGTCTCAAGTTTTGTGTTTCTAACAGGATGTAAATTGCTTTGGCCTGTAGTTGGGGTTGGGGGACTGTGTAGTTAAGCTGGTTATCTCAACCTTTGCATACGTTATGTAGATTTAAGTTGGAGCCAGGAGTGGATCCCACACAGATGCAAAACCTCTCCCAAGTCACAGGGCCTGCATTGGGCATAGTAAACAGAAACAATGAAACTGGACTGCATAGTAAATGTATAGGAAGCAGAACCATTAAGAGGCTAAGAGGGACCACCAAGTGGCGCGTTGGTTAAGAGCTGGCTTGGGACGCCAGTTGAGCAGCAGGGCCGGGGTTCGGATCCCACATGGGGGCCAGTGACACTGCCCTCTACAGCTAAGATGCTGAACAACAGCTCGACCTGGAGCTGGGCTGCCGTGAATTGCCAGTGATGGCATAGGCTGCAGCCCCTGCTGCAGTCGGCTGCCATAAGCTACCGTGTGTGTGGCTGGCAGCCAGCGTGAGTGGCTGCAGCCGGTGTGAACTGCCAAGACCAGAGGCCAGCGACCAATCTGCCTCACCCGGGAAGAGCGCAATGATGGTGCCAACTTGGGCCAGTGAAACAACGTCCTCCACAACTAGACTGAAGAACAAAACGACAGCAACTTGTCTGTTCCCCTTCCCCCGATTCCCCAATTAAAAAAACAAAAAAACAAAAACAAAAAAAAAAACTTTAAAAAAAAGAGGCTGAGAAAGAAAAGAAAGCTTTCAAAAATTACACTTATTAATTTGAATTATACTAGAGATACAAATGTCAAAAATAGAAGATTTAGTGCTACCATTACAATCCCGTCTTAACGTTTCATATATTCTATAATGCATGAAAACTGAACATTACTAATTCAACATATTAGGGCAAAACTCACCTGTGTATACCTAGCAACCTGAAATAAAGAAACTGCTAATAGTACGTATTTGGTTTTGGGTTTGGGTTTTCTTTCTTCTGGGAGGATGAGGAGTCAGAGAAAATGTCTGTTATACCTTAGTATTCATATGCACACTAGTCAACAAACTGATTGTTTTCACTTTCCCCTATCACAACAAAGTATTGTGGTGAAGTTTTCTAGTTCAAAGAAAAAAACTGTGAAGTTATCTAAGTAAGTGAATCTTCCCCTGTGAAACACCTACCTACTATTTTTTTCATTCATATTCTCACCCTCCCTCTCCATCTTCATCGTGTCACTTCTAAAGAATATCTTCCTTTAAAAAATGGCATGATTTCAGGCTTTTTTTGAACACTGAGTTCTTAATAATTGAGAACTGTCATTATGACTATTAATTATTTTAACTAAGCTGAAATAGTCAGGCCTTTGTCAAGGGCATGAATGACAATAACAGGAACAACAGCAGTAATGACAAGGAGTCTAGACTGGAGCCACTCACAAAAGTGCCTCATCGAAATAATTACATAGTGTTAATGATTCCTGCCCTGCCCACATGGCCTGAGTCAGGCTGTCAGGTAACACTTTTTTAAATACCATTTGCTTCCAGAACTTTGCTGTGCCATTCCAACTAGATTAAAACTATATCTAAATCAAATTTTTTTTAAATTATCTAAAATTACTCTCCTTGTTATTCTGAGAAATAGTCTGATGAACTGTCCTAGCAGTTTTGGGACATGAATTGCATGGCAGCTATCTTATTTCCTCAAATTCTAAAGTAAGATTTTAACATGTACCACTGACTTAATAACAGCTTTTCACAGGGGGGAAAAATAGTATACTGATTCTCCTTTTCTTTGTTCAAATTATAAATTAGGAAAAAATTAATTTCCAACTCTTCACAGAAGCTTTAGAAAAAAAGACAAAGCTTGAGTTTAGCAATCTATTTCCAAAATTCTGGTACGAGAAAATTAAAAGGTAGATGTTCTGCCAGTTTCCTGGAAATGTATCTTTATTCTAGACTCCAAAGAGAAGTTTTGCAAAAAAAGAAGAAGAAAAAATTACCACTGAATTATTTATAAATCATCACAACATGTGAAACCATAGTATGCCAGAACAATTCAGGATTCTCAGTTAATGTAACACCCTCCTTTTATATTTGATTAAATATAGATCTGGAGACATTCAATGGCTATTCAAACTCCAACAATTAACTGAAAAAAGCAAGGAGCAGAAGCTAAACGCTTAGGCTCAGGTCCAAATGTCCTTCCTCTACCCTGCTCTTCCTCTTTGGCTGGGTTGTATCTAATTACAGTAAGAGCAACAGCAGTAACAATAACAATAATAGCTGCTATGTAATGACTTCCTGCTAAGCACCTGTAGTAGATAAATCTCTAACATTGACAACAATCCAGAAAGGTATTATTATCCTCATTTTAAGATTTAAAATTTTCTAATTATTTTTTAAATCTTTAAAAATTAAACAAGGGCCAGCCGAGTGGCTCAGTTGGTTAAGAATTGGCTTGAGAGCGCAAGCTCTGAGCAGTAGGTCTGCCAGTTCAGTTCCCACATGGGCTAGTGATGCTGTACCCTCTACAGCTTAGATGGTGAACAACAGCTCGACCTGGAGCTGGGCTGCCTTGAATCGCTGGCGATGGCATAGGCTGCAGTGGGGCTGCCGTGGGGCTGCAGTGGGCTGCCGTGAGCTACCATGGCTGCTCTCTGTCACCATATATTAAAATTAATTCAAAATGGATAAAAAACCTAAACATGACACCTGAAACAAATGCACAGAAGAAAGCATATGTACTAAATGTATGGACCCTGGGTTCAGAGAGGATTTTATGAATGGCAATGGAAGTAAAAGCAAAAATAAATGAATGGAACTGTATCACACTGAAAAGTTTCTGCACAGCAAAAGAAACCATCAATAAACAGAGGCAACCAACCCAATCAGAGAAGATATTTGCAAACAACACCTCCAACAGGGGCTAATATGCAAAATATATATAGAACTCAACAACAAAAAAACAAACAATCCAATTTAAAAAATGGACAGAGGATCGCAACATACACTTCTCCCAAGAAGACGTACAAACAGCCAACAGCTTTCTGAAAAGACACTCAACTTCACTAGCTATTAGGGAAATACAAATCAAAACCACTAAGAGATAACCACCTCACACTGTTAGAATGGCTGTTATCAACAAGACAAGTAATATCAAGTGTTGGAGAGGCCGTGGAGAAAAAGGAACCCTTATACACTGTTCCTGGGAATGGAAATTGGTACAGCCACTACAGAAAATAATATGGAGGTTCCTCAAAAAACTAAAAAGTACCATAAGATCCAGCAATCCCTCTTCTGGATATCTACCTACAAAATCGGAAACATTTATCTATAAAGATATATGTCCCCTATATTCACTGCAGCATTATTCACGGTGGCCAAAACATGTAAACAACCAAAGTGTCCTTCAATAGATGATTGGATAAATCATCTATTGAAGGACACTGGAATACTATTGAGCCATAAGAAAAGATGAAATACTGCCATTTGTGACAACATGGTTGAATCTTGAAATTATCATATGCTAAGCAAAATAAGCCAGACAGAAGAAGCAGAGAACTACATGACTTCACTACTATGTGGGATATAAAACTGAAAGCAACAAATGAACAAGACAAACAAACAAAGAAACAAAAACTCATAGACAGAGACGATAGTTTAGTGGTTACCAGAGGGTAAAGGGGGAGGGGATGGTAGATTAGGGTAAATGGGGTCAAATATATGGTGATGGAAGGAGAACTGACTCTGGGTGGTGAACACACAAGCAATATAGCGATGATGTATTATAGATATGCACACTTGAAACCTATATAATTTTACTAACCAATGTCACCCCAATCAATTTAATAAAAAAATCAATTGCCCACAGATATATGGGTTTATTTCTTGACGCTTAATTCTATTTCATTTGTATACATGTATACCTTTATGCCATTTTCACACTGTTGATTTCAGTATCTTTGTAGTAAGTTTTAAAACCACGAAGCATGAGTCCTCTAACTTTGCTAAACTTTTTCTAGATTGTTTTGGTATTCCAGGCCCCTTGAAACTCCATGAAAATCGACTTTCCCATTTCTGCAAAAAGGGTTGGAATTTTTATGGGAAATTACACTGAATCTGTAGATAATTTTGAGTAATACTGATAGCTTAATATTAAGTCTGCCTGCCCAGGAAAACGCAGGTCTTTCCATTTATTTAGGTCTTACTTAATTTCCTTTAGTAATGTTTTTTAACTTTCAGTGTACAAGTCTTCTACCGCATTTTTTAAATTTATTCTTAGGTATGTTATTCCTTTAGGTCCTATCACATATGGAATTTTCATTAATTTCATTTGCAGATTGTTCATTGTAGGTATATAGAAACATTACTGATTTTTCTGTGTTGATCTTGTACCCTGCAACACTGCTGAATTCAATTATTAGTTTTAGTAGCTTTCTTTTGGATTCTTTGGGATTTTCAAATATAGGATCATGTTATCTGAGAATGGATGGTTTTACTTTTTCCTATACAATTTAGATGTCTTTTATTTCTTTTTCTTATTTAATTACTCTGGCTAGAACTTCTGGTACAATGTTGAACAGCAGTGGTAAAAGCAAGCATCCCTGTATTGTTTCTAACCTTAGGGAAAAGCTTTCAGTCTTTTACCAGTAAGTTGATGTTAGCTGTGGATTTTTCATAATCGCCCTTTATCATAGAGGAAGTTTCCTTCTATTCCTAGTTTTCTGATTGTTTTGATTATGAATGGGTGTAGAATTTTATCAAATGTCTTTTCTGCATCAATTAAAATAATCATTTTTTCCCTCTGCTCTATTAATGTTATATATTACAATGATTGATTTTTCTTGAGTCAAACTGCACTCCCAGGATAAATCCAACTTGGTCATGGCATCTACTTTTAATATGCTGTACAGTTCAGTTTAGTAGCATTTTGTTGAGGATTTAGCCGCATTGTATTTCTAAAACTAGATGAAAGTATTACAAACATACAGAGAGTTACAGGTCATGTTATTTCTTAGTAAGAATTACTTTTATATGAGGGGAAACATAAATATCGTTAAGCCATTCTATTGAATACTAAAAATTAAAATGAAATGAGAAGAAAAATTGTCCCATTTTATATTAATTTAACTTTTACTGACTTCTTAGAATTGTTCCAATTTTAAAGATGTTGCTTTTTAAAGTCATTTTCTTACATACTTGCAAATATAGAATGTATTTCTATAAAACGTCTGTAGGATGAATATAGAATCATCAATTCTAGATCCAGTTCTAAAATAAAGTATATAAAAATATTTTACCCCTTCATAGAAAACTTTTGCACAGTCCTTTGCTAATTTTCCAAAAATTGATATATTGATGGTGTTGATCTCTGAATCTGAATTTTCTTGTTCTATAGAGAAACACACACAGAAAAACACTTATTAGATACAGCAATTTTATACACACAAAAATTGATGACTACATTCTAAAAACAATAGTTACTTTAAAACATAATTATGAGCGCCGGCTGAGTGACGCATTGGTTAAGAGCTGGCTTGGGATGCCAGGTCTGAGCAGCAGGGCCCCGGTTCAGATCCCACATGAGGGTCAGTGACACTGCCCTCTACAGCTAAGATGGTGAACAACGGCTCAACCTGGAGCTGGGCTGCCGTGAGTCGCCGGCAAAGGCATGGGCTACAGCCCCTGCTGCAGTGGGCTGCCATAAGTTACTGTGAGTGGCCGGCTAAGTCGGCGTGAGCTTCCAAGAGCCGCCAGCAGCGGCTGTCCAGAGGCCAGCGACCGATCTGTCTCACCCAGGAAGAGCGCAATGATCATAATACCAACATGGGCCAGTGAAGCAACGTTCTCCACAACTAGACTGAAGAACGAAAGGACAGCAGCTTGTCTGTTCCCCTTCCCCGATTTCCCAACACTGTTCCCTTACCCCAATTCCCCAATAAAATCTTTAAAAAAATAAATAAAACATGATTATGAAGAATAATTAAAATATTTATAAGTCACTTTTAGTTCACTATAATACTTAATTGCAAAAACAATATATACAATGCTATCAGGCATTAAAACCAAAATTATAACGAGTTTCAACTAGAATCCATGTTGCAAATTTCTATAAATACCACATTAACATCACATAATGACCACTTTCTATTTATTTTCCCATGTTTATAATCAAAAGAAATTTAGCAAGGTACTAATTATTCAATTTTTATAGTATGTCATATATCACCCCAAAACATTTCATTTTTACTTAACTTCTAGTAATCTACAGTTACCAGTGTATTAAGTTTTAATCTAGACAAGTGTGGTCTTCTCCCCCAGCACCCATATACTAAAGAGTAAAAAAACAGTGTATGTAGTTAAAGACCAAGCTATCTGTGATTTTAAAAATGAAAACTACTTGGGAATAAGAAATGAACATTCTGCAAGTAACATCATCTGGATCTTCTAGGCTTTTGGGGAAAAAAATCTCCATAACCTTTATTCTCCAGAAGTCACCTCCTATAACCACTGCAGCAGGGCCAAATACTAAGACTCAAGTATATCATCTTATAAGTAAAATTGTACTTGTGTGTATTTATGTATATGTGCACATATATACAAAGTTACCCATTTGTAGATTCCAGGCAAAAAGTTAAATAGTCTATTATATACCTTGCAGTACAACGTCCAAAGTAGCTTTTCTGTTTCCATCATAAGTTAAAGAAGAGATATTTGAAAGTTTTCCCTGAAATGAGAGAAAAAAAGAGTTAGACAAAAAGCCAAAAGAGCCTATTAGAACACCAAAATATAAGTAAAAATTAGAGTAATTTTCTTAAAGGCAATGGACTTTTATCTTTCAAGAAATCAAAGTCACCATTTATAAGATGAAAGTGATTTTTCTAGAGGAAAATCAGAGGGCCTAAAAATACCTTAGATTCATAATTTAATGTCTTAAAAAATCTTATTAAATATTATAAATTCCTCATTTTCCATATAGAGATGAACTAGCTCAACTTCAGCTTTGTTTTACATGTAATCCTGTTCTCTACTACAGAAAAACATTACAAGTTTGCTCCTATGAAGAAATTAAAACTTACTACAATAAATTTCTAAGCACAGAAATGATCATCTCATAAATGACAGTGTGGACAAATCAAAGGACTAAGGCACAAACAAATACAGTTTAGTCTTTGTTCTGCCTCTGTAACTAACCAACTTCATCAGCCTTAAAAAGCTATTTAATCAGAATCTCACATAAAATAAAGTATTTAATCTGGATACCTTCTATAATTTCCTCTGATTCTAAAATGTAATGGTTCTATGAGCAAATATATTATAGGGCTCTTTGACAATATCCACACAGAAATATAATTTACTTAATAAAGTTTAAAAATAGATTCTATAATATATATCTCCCACACTAATACTCCAGGCTTTGATATAACCAACAACAAAAATCAGTTTGTTCATACATCAATTATACTTAAAAGACAGGAATCAGAAAAAAGTAAAAATATGACTACCAGCAGCACATAATGATTCAGCCAAAAGTAAAGGTATCCCTTGTATGAGTGAAATCATATGGTTCTCAACTTTTTCTGACTTATTTCACTTAGTATAATCATCTCATGTTATTGCAAAAGGTAATATTTCACCTTTTATTACAGCTGAGTGTTATTCCATCATATATACGTACCATATCTTCTTTATCTAGGATAGCTATCCTTCTTTATGGAAGGATATTTTGGTTGTTTCCATGTCTTGGCCACTGTGAATTATGCTGTAATGAACATCAGGGACATATATTTTTATGGATGAATGTTTTCAGGTTTTTGGGGTTGATACCCAGAAAAGGGATTGCTGGGTCATATGGTCTATTGGTCATAGGGTCTATTCTTAATTTTTTAAGGAACTTCCATATTGCTTTCTATAGTGGCTATACCAATTTACATTCATTCATATGTGGGATATAAAACTCAAAGCAAAAAGGAACAAGACAAACAAACAAAAACTCACAGACACTGACAACAGTTTAGTGGTTACCAGTGGGTAAGGGAGAGGGGTGGTAGAAGAGGGAAAAGTGGGTCAAATATATGCTGCTGGAAGGAGAGCTGACTCTGGGTGGTGAACACACAGTGCAATATATAGATGTTATACTATAGAAGTGTACACTTGAAACCTATTCAATTTTACTAACCACTGTCTCCCCAATAAATTTAATTTAAAAAAAAGTAATGGTAAATAGTTCCACTAAGGAGGTAGGAAGCTGGAAAGAACAAGAAAAAGTTGGACAACATGCAAACTCAAAAATTTTCTTGACCCACTAGAGTTGAAGTCAGAAGGCAATAAACTAACCAGAAATCCAGGAAAAGAGAAGACCTCCAATGAGAGACAGGCAGTAAGCATTTGCTTACCCAAGGTAAATGGCAAATGCTGCCTGACGTCTGTAAGAAAATTCATCTGCTATTTTTAATGAGTTGCTAAAGGCCAAGTCGGGCTAGTGACAAGACAGCCTCTGGGAGCTGCACACACAAGGGGAGTTCACACCCACCTACAAGCTCTTCTCCACAAACCTGACAAGATCCAGGCCAGGAGGAGGCAAAGGGTGGGAGCAGTTACTGCAAGAAAGGCAGGAAATCCTACCTGGGTCTTTCTTCCAGAACCAAGTCCTTAAACTGCTAGAAGGGCAACAAACCTATGAATCCTAAAGCTTTGGTGAAAACCCACTGCAGCTGGAAGAGGAAAACAGAAAAAAACTAATACATAAAACTTTATTTCATCTGAAATAAAATATCAGGAAAATGGAAAATAAACAGAATAAAAAATAAACAAATGTCTACATGGAGTGTCTTGATTAGAAGGGCAAAACTGAAATGTAGCATTATGTCTCTTTCTTTTACGATCAGACCCATTTTATTAATAAGCTTTTCATTTTCCTCCCGTCATTCTCTCCCTTAGTCCCTAACTTAAATGTAGACTAATGAAAATGAAAAAATTCACTAAATATGCCTAACAGAATATGGGATATGGCAGAAAAAAGGTTCCGTGAACTTGAAGACAGATCAACAGAAATTACTCAATCTGAAAATCCCTCTCCACCAAAAAAAAGAACAACATGGAAGAAAATGGAACAGTACCTCAGAGACCTGTAGGACAATAGTTACCAGCCTACCATACAAACAAACATATAATTAACATCTGGAAGGAGAAAAGAGAAATAAATAATGTGGGAGGGGGAAAAAATTGCAAGGAACATTAGCCTATAACTTCCTTAATTTGATTAAAAACAACAACAACAAAAAACAACCCCATTGATTTACAGATCAAAGAAGCTCAGTTACTAAGCAAGAGAAATTCAAAGAAAAACCACATATAGACACACGACAGTCTGCTAAAAGCAAAAGATGACTATCGTGTGTTATGGAAAGTCTTACCTGGATATATTTCTGGCTATAATCACAGCCTGCCTGCAGGGATCTGAAATCGACTTTCTGTAATTTATTTAGCAGCTTAACTTCAGGCACCCCATTGACTTCTTTTATTAATTCAAGAGGCATATCAGCTGTGCTTCGCAACGCTGTCCAAAGCAAATTCAACCAGGGAAGTTGGTATCTGGCTGCTGAAACAAAAGACCAGTGCTATTCCTTTCCTCTAAGTTAGTTATCGTTTGGGGGTTAGGGAAGGGCAGTGGGATTATTCTAGTTTTATTACAAGGATCAATATACGCATTCTCCTAAGCATTGAAACTTAACCCTTTTCTATTTAGTGTCGTATTTAAAGAAGTACCTCGAAAAGGCCAGTTTTAGGATCTGTTCAAACTGCGCTAACGTTATTGCCTTACCACTGTGCTTTAAAATGTACAAGCTACTGGGGAAGAGAAGGGGGGGTTGAAAAGTTTTGGTTTCGTTTTTTAATCCCTTTGACAGTGTTTATATTGTGTACGCAAACTGTACACCTAAAGCAAATTACTCCAAAATATATGTTGCTTCCTCCCTCCAGCAATCGAAAAGAAACTATTTAACTGATGTTAACTTGCACACTGTAGGTTCAATCTTATTTCTCAAACCTCTTGACTGGGACACGCACTAGTCAACACTTAATTTTAATGTGTATGCACCAACCTTCCCCAAGCTGGCAGGGCTCCGTGAGGGCGGGGACAGGGACTTACTCAAATAAGCTGCTCCCGAAACGCCAGGCAAGATGCGGAACACAGTAGGCTCACGATAAAGACACGTATGAAGAGTTTCTCTGCAATAACTACATCAAATACTGTTCTAAAGTAAATCAGCCTCTTTAGAACACGAGTTCAGGTCCCAACCCACCCTGTATTCATGCAACGAACTGCAAATCAGCCAAGGGATTCACTCACCGCGCCCTAGAGCACAAGTTTAGATCGGCGCACCTGTGACGTCACACGCACGCCGGTCGCTCAATTCTCACGCATGCGTACACGAGTGCTAGGGCGGAAGTGCCGCTCCCTCCCGCGCCCGCAGAAAAACACAATGCGTGACGGCTGACTACATCAAAAGATGCCCTGGAAGTTTCACGGAATACGAAATACGTAGAGGGTGCGGCGCCAGGGGGATGATGGGACAACCGTCCGATCTCCGCCCGGAATTCTCGCCGCTCCCTTTAGCCCCGCCCCCCTGTGAATTTCCGATGATCAGGGCCCGAGAAACCCGCAGCGCAGGCGGGGCCTGATTCCCAAATCCTGTAACCAATTAAAAACTATTCCAAAACCAGGGCGGGATTTGAGATTCCGTTAGGTGGTTTGGAAGCTCCTGTGGAAGCGCCCTTCTTTTAACCTCCAGTTCTCCGTCCCCTACCCCAGCGATCACCCAGGTTTGCATTCTACAGGGAAATAATGCTGTTTTCAGACAGATTTGATTAACCTCTCCGTTTATTTATAGGGCTATGATTTTGTGGTGTAATTAAGACAGGCCACCGCAAACAAAAAGTGGACCAGGTATTCCTTCAGCAAAAAAAGGATTCAGGCGGGCAGCGCTAGAAAGACTTGTAATCCAGAACCTGCTGCATGACAAGCCACCTGCAAAAAGGGAGCCAAACAGTAGGAAGCTCTTTTATACGGGGAAAGAGTTCAGTTGCGTGGGGGTGGGGGGTTTACAACAATATATTGTAGTTCTGTTATAACCATGGAGTTCTTCCCGTAGGGCTTTCACAACTGACATCGGATGTCAGAGGTCCGCCTACAGGCCCTCCCCATCCCTTCCTTGGTTAAGGTCTCTCATACATTTTGGAAAGATATTGTTAAATGTGAATCCTCTGCCTAGTATCTGATTCACGCCTGTGATCATCTCGTTGAAGGGAAACCACCTCGGTGCAAAACAATAATAAAGAATCACATAAGTATTTCCAAGGCTAATTTGAACTAAAATATCAGCTGCTTGGAGGAAAAGCTATTTTTAACGTAAGTTTTTTCGGCAGGAAGCATTCGGTGTTAGCCCACCCCTGTATGCATACACCATGCATAAACCACAAGGGACAAGACTTTTTTTGAGAAAAACCGTGCTAAGGCTCAGGAGCTCTCCTCTTTCCTACCCTGGCCTCACTCAGCTCAGAAATAACTGTTCCTCCTTCCTAAATGAAGCCCTCCACCTGAGATCTGCCTACTTTCATTTCACCTCCATCAATTGTGTCTTCTGTCACTATGTTTTCAACTGTTCCTTCTTATTCTTTGCCATCAGCATTTAAACACATTCTTCCACAGCCTAAGCTTATTAAGTGCAGGGAGAATTATTTGCTGTTATTTACGTAGAACCTCTGTTGCCCCTGGCACATTGTAGGGGCTAAATATTTGTTGAATGAACAAATGTTCAGGAAAAAATGTTTCTCTTTCCTTCTCTGTGGCTTCCACTTCTTCATCTTGCCACACCCCCACCTCATTATAATGACACTGTCAAGATCACTGAAGACCTCTTTGTTGCTAAGACCAAAGGACACTCTTTAGTCTTTCTTACTCATCTTATTTTTAAAGCGTTTTCATTTTGCTGCCACATGTTCCTAGTTTTCCTCTAGCAGCTGAATCTATTAAAATTCTTTGTTTTTCTCCATTTAGCCTATAAATGTCCTCTTTTTTTTTTAAGATTTTATGGTGGAGTTGGGGGAGGGGAACAGCGTTGGAGAATCTGGGAGGAGGAACAGACAAGTTGCTATTTTTTTGCTCTTCAGTCTAGTTGTGGAGGATGTTGCTTCACTGGCCCATGTTGGTATTATCATTGCGCTCTTCCCGGGTGAGGCAGTCGCTCACTGGCTCACAGCAGCTCACAAAAGCTGACACCCACTGCCGGCCAGCCCCACTGCAGCCTACGCCATCGCCAGCGACTCACAGCAGCCCAGCTCCAGGTCGAGCTGTTGTTCACCATCTTAGCTGTAGAGGGCGCAGCGTCATTGGCCCTCAAGTGGGATCTGAACTGGGGCCCTGCTGCTCAGAGCTGGCATCCCAAGCCAACTCTTAACCAACGTGCCACTTGGCCGGCCCTAAATGTCCACATTCTAGTGTAGTGAAGACATCTAACAGAAGTATTTATAACTGCTTTTATTGTTGTGATTATTCCAATTTCTTTAGGACCTAAACACTTTCTACAAATCCAAGCATATTCCAACCTTGTTTCTTTTTCAAAATCTAATTACTGGCAGAGCTGAGAATGCATATGGCTCCAGAGCCTCGACTGCTTTCCCTCACATTAGCAATTAGTTTGTTCTACAAATTAAGAAAATTGAACATGAATATACAGTACAATTTAAGATAATATGGGGGGGGGGAAGAGAGCTTGAATCAGTCAGATAAGGCACGAAGTCATGTATGCCAAAACAATTCATTACTATTTTTCTATATCTACTGAAGCAGCATAAAAGCTACTCCAAGACTAACAATTAGTGGAATAACTGTTACAAGTTGTAGTTTTTAAAGGTGCAAAGAAGAAAGTTTTGATATAAAATCTACAATATAAAAATGCTTAATTTTAGGAAAAGTTAAACTAAGATTCTCACTAATAAAAAATGAGCACTAAAAGTACACAACTTCCAATTTCTTTCAAATCAAATGCGGGGAAAAACCCTATCTAAGAGGAATGCTAGGGGGCAAGTCATTCGCTAAGGGAAAAAATGGCTGGAAACAAAAAAATAAAAGTCTAAAAGCCAGTAAGCATTACAGGCAGTCCAAATGTGTGATGAAAGGCAGGGACTAAGCAAAAACGGCCAAGGTTTCATCATGAAGAGGAATGGGTGGTTCTCCTGTTTTGGACTACACCGTGTGACACCTGGGTGGCTCATAATGTTTAAAAGGCACAGGGCCGAGATAGGCTGTCTCAACAGAGATAACCTTTGATTAAGTCACACCAAAGATATAGGTTGAGATGAAAAAAACTGCATTCCTAAACACTAACAGAGTGTTAATCTAGAAAAACTTTCCCTGACAAGCTTATAGGAAAGAGCCAAGACTTCCAGGTGCCTATGTGTGGTAAAAACCAGATTGCCTAAGAAAATGATTGGTTCTTCAGGTTTCTCTGTAGAGGTGGAGAGAGAGAAAAATTGAGGAGGAACCATAAAAAACCCAGAGGGTAGGCATGATTCTCAAAAGACATGTCACGCTTTGAAGCCTGTGTTGTCCCCCATTCACCCATTCAAAATAGAAAAAATCTTGAACAAAGTAAAGTTATTGAGTTACTGTAAGGAAGTCAGGAACTTGATTTATGTTCAGATTGATACAAGTATAATTGAGGCAGCACATACAGAAGGGAGATGAAGAAAAATAAGAGGAAAAGACCTGCTAAAAATTTACAAACATGAAAGATAAATAAATCAAAGAGGATATTTCAACTTCTTAACACTGTACAAGGAGAGGTTTATGTCTTGAGTTTAGAGATTCTGTTTTGTACATGCCCTACGTTTTATACCATGAAGATATGTCCTGAAAAATCCTGCAATAACACTCATATTGAGAACCTTATTTCGATGTAATCTTAGACTAAAAATTGTGTTAATAGTTTGCCTTGAAAAGACAATGGTCCAACTCTAAAAGATGGAAGGCACAGTAGCAAGTAGCAATGTGTTAGCCTGAAATTTTTCTCTTTCTTTACCCTTTTTTTTTGATAGATCAAAAACAGGCACACTTTAAAACCTGTATAAAAAATAGTTTTAGGGCCGGCCAAGTGGCAGGTTGGTAAGGAGTTGGCTCGGGACGCCAGCTCTGAGCAGCAGGGCCCCGGTTCAGACCCATATGAGGGCCAGTGATGCTGCGTCCTCTGCAGCTAAGATGGTGAACAACAGCTTGACCTGGAGCAGAGCTGCCGTGAGTCACCAGCGATGGCATAGGCTGCAGCAGGTGTGAGCTGCCTGAGCTGCCGTGAGCTGCAGTGAAAGGCTGTCCAATGGCCGGTGAGCGACTGCCTCATCCGGTAAGAGCACAATGATAACACCAACATGGAGCAGTGAAGCAATGTCCCCTACAACTAGACTAAAGAACAAAAGGACAGAAACTTTTCTGCTCCCTTATCCCAATTCCCCAATGCTGTTCTCCTTCCCCAATTCCCCAATAAAATCTTTAAAAGAAAAATAGTTTTAAATAATGGAATATTGATTAGGAGTTTGCATGTTTTTTAAATGCATCATTATTCGGAATAATTGAGACCATCTAAAGTTCAAAATGCATTTTTAACACAGAAAGACATTTTGTAACTTTGTTGGATCTTTCTTCTATTAGTTTAAATAGAATCTGCCTTTATTCATTATGTTCATACATTTTTTTTCAAGAAATGGAAAAATGAATATTATAGGGCCCTCTTGATGAAAATTGAAGGATTTTATCCATCTTTCATTTGTGTACAGTAACAGTTACATTTTCTGTCTAAATGACAGTTTGTCTTTTCTCCCCACAAATTTCCCATCAAAGATTTTGTGTTGTTAGAATGATAGGGCTATAGTTACCGTATTAATTAGAGAATAAAATATCATTTGTGTTGGCCCTACTTTTATCTAGTTCTCAACAGTAAAAAATTAGTCCAAGATATCTTTCCTATGATTACAGCAGAAGAGAAATTATTACCATATAATCACATTTCAAAAACTTCCTTTTAATTAGGGTATATTCAACCCAGACTGCTGTGTCAGAGTCTGGCACAACCAACAGAATAGAAGAATAGAACAGATGGAGAAAAACAAATATTTTGCCATCCCTACTTATTTTCATATTAAGATGGTGTGAACAGGTCCAAATTCTAGAAGCATGTTTATTTAACAGTCTTGTAAGTCTATTAGAATGACAGGAAATGGTGAAAAGAAAACGTATTCTTTTTGTCCTGTCATTTATATCTAATCATCCAAAGTTTTTTTAAAAAAATAACCCAAATAATCTGCTAATTGTAGTCATATTAGGCTGACAAATACAATATTAACCTTGATCAATGTCCTTCCTACTTTTTCCTTTTATTAGAAATGCCTCTTTTTCTTTCCATTTCTCCAGATATCCTTTATATCAAACCATCTATTCTGCCATCAGAAAATCTCTATCTTCTTTGCCACAGTTACAGATTCAGGAATGAGTATGTGACCCAATGCAATACAAGGAGAGGTGAAGAGATATTTGCTGGGACTTCTGGGAGAGATGTTTTTTCTCTCTATGTCCAGATAACATGACAAATCAGCCTCTCCTCTTTCTAGTATCAAGTAAAAACAAACAAACAAACATGTAGACCAATTACTCCTAGCAGCCATTTAATAACCAAAAAGAACCAGATTTAAGATGAAGCCAGTGTGTGGTGACTGATGATTGAGCAGATTGTCAAGATTAAAAAAAAAAAACTGTCATTTTTTAAATTTTTTATTAGCTGAACCATCCTGCCACCTGTTGGCAGCTCAGCTCAGGCTGGGAATCGAACCAGCAACCCTGTTGCTCAGAGCTCGCATTCTTGAGTGAGGTCTTAACCAACTGAGCCACTCAGCCGGCCCAAACAACCTATAATCTTGATGGTAGTGTTAAGCCCTTGAATCAATGAACTCTGAAACCTTTATTTAACAAAATATCATTTAACATTACCTGATACTAGATAATAAAGAATAAAATAAAATACCCTCTAATTATGATTTTAGCTTCTTGTTCATCCACCATCCTATAATACTTTGATATCCTATTCACCAACCACTCTCTTGTAATTCTCAATGCAGTTATATGCTCACGACTCCTCAATTTATATATTCAGCTCTAGATATTTATGTCCAAAAATTGTAAATCCCATGAAATGCAGACTTGTTTTTTCAACTGCGTATTAGACACCTCCACTTGGATATCTAGAAGATATTGCCAACTTTCAAACAATAACAGGCCCAAAAGGGAACTCCCATTGTTTCAAAGCAACAGCCTCCTAAAATGGCTTCCTAACTTCCATTCTTATTGTCTTACATCTGATTCTGCACATAAAACTCAGACTGATTCTTTAAAAAACAAAACAAAACCAACCTGGCCTCTGAGCACCTCCACTTTTTTTTTTTTTTCTAATATGCCCCCTCAGTCCCTCTGTGAAACAGCGCTGACCTTCTGGCCATTTTTGAAACATCCTAAACATACTACCTGAAATTCGCTTTTCCAAATGTTGATGAAACTCATTCTCTTCAAGTCTCTGGAGAAAGTCACCTTATCAGACAGTGCTTTCCTCACCATTTACTCATTAATCCTTTACCATCTTGTATTCCTTTAAAGCAAGTAGGTGACTATATGTTACTAGCACAGCTGTAAAAATCCCAAAGGCCTATAAAAAAGTTATAAAATATTAACAGAAAAATGAAATATTAAAATGGTTAGACTCTTCCCAGAAATTTAAACAGGGTAATACTTTCTAAAGGTCTATGTAAACTTCAGAATTTCCCAACTTTCCCTGGAATCAAATAATAAAATACACACTACAGTAAGAGTCATATTTGTAGATTGATGGTTTAAGCATATTCTAATTATAATTGCCTAGTCTGATTATATTCAAATAGCTCCAAGTTTTAATATTAGACTTTTCAAGTTATCTTTGATGTAGCCTCCATTTTTTGATGAAAAGAAACATAAGATTAACAGCCATTTATGTGAGAGTGCAAATATCCACATTTTTGCCGAGATGAATCTCTGCTATGCCTGTACCCTAATATTTGCATTCTGTGGTGATAACTACCACAGAGATGAAAAACAGGGGCACAACTAAATGTCTAAAACCCTCAAGATAACCTAAATCACAAGTTTTAAAAGGCCCCTTTCAATTAGGGTCATTAGATAATAAGATTTCTAATGCTATTCTTCAGCTCTTTCCACCACCAGTTATTGTGTTTTAATGTGTAAGGTATAATCCGGCCGTTCTTCTGCCATCATAAGCTTCCTCTTCCCTTAAACACATATAGAAAAACATTCACAAAGTTCCCACTAAAACCCCCAAATTTCTAGACAAGATTAAATCCACAAAGATACTACATTACCTTCTTAGAAATGTTTAACCCAGGTCAGAGAATAAAAAGCACATTTCAAATTAGTAAAATCATAGAAAGTGCTGAAGAAAGCCATTGGATGAAAATGGCTGACAAAACATAAAAACCCTCTCCAGCCCAAATTGCTTTTAAATGGCCATATGTATTTTACAAAATGATAAATCTAAAGTGGTGAAGGAAAAGCAGAATATCTTATCAATTAGCCACATCATTTAAAGAGTTAGTTAAATACAGAAGACAGAAAAGAGGCTCATGTAAACCACAACCCAAAAGGCATGTAGAGGGTTGAGTGGCAGATGTGAAGGGTAACAAACGATGTCTCAAGCTCAGAGTAAAATTCAAACGGTTGCGGAGGCCCCCAGGGGAGGGATTATTTGGGTGAGTGTATGTGGAATAACTGGACAGAGTCCTCTCCTTTCCTGGCCATCAGCTGCATTTGCTCTCGGAGCAAAGAGGCAAGGGTGAATGCCTGCATCACTGGAGCCAGACACACTCAGACAGAAATTTCTGGCATAGACTACCAGCATTTTGCTCCCACAATCCTCTGAGGCCAGCTCTGATGTTAGAATGTACATCCACAGCCAGGCAAACACAAATCATCAAACAGAAATATGAGGAGCTTGCAAAAACATCACTGAAATTTTGAGGAAAATATGCTTTATTGACACAGGTCACCAAACTCAATATGACAAGAAGTTAATCTCAAGATTTTAGAGAACAAACAGAAGACTTTAACATCTTCAGAGTGAGCCAAGATGTTACAAAAACATCAGAAATAGAGGAGCGGCCAGATGGCTCAGTTGGTTAAAGCACATGATGTTAACAACAAGGTTGGAAGTTTGATACCCACATGGGATGGTGGGCTGCATCCCCGCCAACTAGATTGGAAATGGCGACTGGACTCAGAGCTGAGCTGTGCCCTCCACAACAAGATTGATACAACTACTTGACTTGGAGCTGGTGGGTCCTGGAAAAACACACTGTTCCCCAATAAAATTTCTAAAAAAAAAAAAATCAGAAATAAAGGGGCCTAATAGATGTAGAATGTTAAATGAGATATAGATGTGGAGATGTTAATGGCTGCAAAAATTTACACCAATAAGATTTAAAGGCTAAATAAAATGGACAGTTTTCTAGGGAAACATAAATTACACAAATTGGCTCTAGAGTGATAGAAACTATGAATCAATGAGTAATTATAGATAAAATAGAAAAGAGAGTAAAAGCTCTACACAAAAAATACACAATGGAGAAGGGCCTGCCAAGTGGCTCAGTTGGTTAAGAGCTCGCTCATGAGTGTGAGCTCTGAGCAACAGCAGTTCAATGCCCGGCCCGAGCTGAGCTGCCGCTGAGCTGCCGCTGAGCTGCCAACAGGTGGCAGGATGGCTCAGCTAAAAAAAAAAAAAATACACAATGGAGACATATGGAAACATTCATTCTTAAGCTAGAGGAGGAACAAAATCACTGCCCACTTCCAACAAAGAAAATGATCAATAGAAATTTGGTCTTAGATATTAGCACCAGTAATCATAAGCTTTCAAACATATTAATAAAAGATACTGCTGTAAATGCATTGAAGACTGGACCATTTTGAGAGAGAAAGCTGGGATATCACCAACCACTTCAGATCCTGAGCAAATCTGTCAGAGCAGCAGGTTTTTTCAAAGTGGTGGACACCATCCAATGAAAAATTAACTCTGTGCAGACATCAGGATGGAATGTGCAGTTGAAGAGGCCTTCGTGATCCTTCCCTGTCCTCGTGGAATGGTGGCAAGGGAGTTGGAGTTGAAGGGAAAAACCTACATACATTCCATTTTTGCAATAACGCAGTTTACCACACTCTTCAGGTTAGCCTCAAGTACCCTTCTGGCCTCTTCCCACATTAAACCTATGGATTACGAGGGCCAGGAAGGGTTTCTCACACAGATAGGTGTGCAGCAATGTAAAAGGAACATACAAGACAAAAAGTCCTAAAAGAATATAAAAAGCTAAAAACAAAGACAGCCAACAAAATATTTTAACATGGAGTAGATAAAAACTGAAGTATTTTTCTATGGAATCAAATAGCTGGGTAAACAAACAAAAACACCCCCATGCATGAAGATTTCAAGACAGAGATACAGGAGCTCAGAGGAGAACTAAGAATACAACAAAAGAAGTTTGGATTAAAGCAAAAAGCATGCTAAAGAAATAAAGTTCATCTGAGGTTATGGTAATAAAAGACAGATTAAACAGGGGGAAAACAAACAGAAGTTGAATAACATGTATACATGAGGGAGACCAGAAAAGCTGAGCAACTCTCCAAAATGGCTCAAGCTATTATTACCTTAAATGCCATCTCCAGCTAAAGACAAAAGACATATTGGTAGGGGAGGGAAGGTCAGTTAGGGGAGGTTGCCTGAAAAAGCACAGTGAAAAAGAGTCTGGTTTTACACAGATTTAAGTTACTGCCTTCTCCACTGATAAGACTTTCTAGAGATCTAGTCAACCTCCTCTTCCAGATACAGAGAGGGAGATGCCCTTACAAATGAAGATTTTTGTTATAAATTAAAATTTCCCTTGTAAAAAGCTAAGTTCTAATTGGGTTTAGAGAGCTTCTTTTGTGTCTGCTGAGTCCTAAAAATAACCAGTTCAAGATAATCCTTGTGCCAAAGAGACATATTTTGGGATGGCAAATTCCATTCCATTTCAAAAGCAAAAATATTTAAGTAGAAAAAAATCTTTGTTAAAATAGTAGATGTTTAAGCATTTTGAAACTACTTCTGTTTCCAAAAGTAACAGAATCAAGGTCTCACATTAGTTAAGAATTTTATAGATCTTAAGATATTGAAGACAGCTGTGATACACCTTTGTATTCTCCTAGTTCGGCTAAACTGCCTTATGTGGACGAAAAAGAGTCCATGTATTAAACCTGACAAGTTCAGGGGAAGCCAGCATGGCATGCCCTACAAACTCAGAGACTCAAAGTAAGCACACAGGATGGTCGGAACATAAAAATTGCTAACTAAAAGCAGTTCGTGGCTGGTAGTCACATCCTGGGCCTGCAGCTTTATTGACAAAGGTCGATCTTTAACTTAGGTGAGCCTGTCTATTGTCTTTTTGCATCTGCTTATGCTAAGCCTCATTTCGCCAAACTGAGACTTGCCTTAATTATAGTTTTGGTTTTTCCAGCAATGGATTCTTAAATCAGGCAATCAGGAATCACCTAATCAGTACTAGTGACATAATCTGCCTCTGCCATCCCCTAAAGGAAAGTAAACTTGCAATAACCAACCCACTTTTTTGCTTAGTGAATAACTTCCTTGTTTCTGTTCCCTTTGTCCTGTAAGTCTTTTATTTTGTACAGTTCCTCAGAGTTCCTTTGTATCTGCTAGATGGGATGCTGCCCAAATTGAATTGATTTTTGCTCCAATAAACTCTTAAAATTTTAACGTGCCTCAGTTTATCTTTTAAGAAGTATTTACACATGCCAGACACTGTTTTACATAGAAATATCAACCCAGTTAACCTTTATCACAGCTGTATGAGGTGGTGTCATTATCACTCCATTTACAGATGACTAAATTAGAGGATGGTTACATAACTTACTCAAAGAAAGTCTGAGATAGTAAATAGTAGAACCAAGATATCAGCTCAGAAAATCTCACTCCAGATTCAGTGCTTTATAACTAAGCCCAATCCCATTTTATGCCAATGTGTAATTCTAGTAACACATAAAACTCTTCAGTTGTATTATATGATAGACAGGCTGTTATTACTGATAGAATTATTGATAGAATTTTGTTATTGTTATTATTGATAGAACTTTTGTCAGTATTGTAAAATGCTTTTTTAGTTCATGTTCAGGAATTTATTTTGCTAATCATTGTAATTTGTTCTAGAGAACCCTTTTTTGATATAGTAAAGAGCAGACAAAAAAAAACCTAAGAAAGACACTGAGAAATGAAAAGTAATTTAAGTTTCCATAACTTGATCTGAACATTTTTATTTTAGAATAAGACAGCAAACACTTAACTATTTTGAAGTTAACACTTTATTAAGATAAATAGAGGAAGTTCACACCTCTCTTGGTGTTAAATTTTTCCAGGATGTCTGGCTTCAAAGCAGCTTACATAAGAAGCTAGTGTATTGATTTATAGCATGAAGGCTATCTCTGCATCCAGAGAGGCTGGCGTTTTTATTTGGTAACTGGAATCTTAGACTGTGCGAACACAGCAAAATCTACAGTGAGAATAGTTTACCCTCACAATCTGTTGCTCATAAAGAGCTCATGTGAAATTTAAAGTAAATCAACTGAAAAGGGAAGATGGTCTAAAATGAAAAATGTCATATTTATTCTCAATTCTTTTGTCCAACCATTACCTCACACGGATCTTCAGGAACCTTCGAAGATCTCACATATTTCAGAAAAACTGCTAGGTAAACGATGCTACCAATGAGTCTCCCTATAGAAAAGTTAAATATAACAAGTGACAAAAACTTATACATTGTATTTGTACTTGACACTATTCTTGCAGTTCTAATAATTTATTAAAAATATTTAAGAATTATTTAGGACTAAATTATAATTCTTGATATCTAGGAAATTGCCATCATTTTCCAAATCTCTTATGGGATGGGCCAGAAAATTAACTTTGAAGTTTTACCTTCAAATATGGGGATACAGGCAGCCACACCTTTTCCTTTACCTTAACAGAAAAATTCGGAGATAAATATAGTGAGGTTTTTCCTGTCATTTTGGGAAGAATGTCATTTTTAATTTATCATGACTAATTGAGACAATACTGTATCTTATATATCTTTAATGAAAGCCCTTATATTTATTTTATGGTACTATTGTTATTTGACATCAAACAACTCAAGGTAACTCCTAAATAATGGATGACAGAAAAGCAAATGAGCTACAGAAACAGGTATGCTAAAAATAAAAATCTAACACTTTCACTTAAATGTGAAAATGAGTAGATTATTTCTAAAGGAAACAAAAAAATGTTCTTTAGAAGTTAATTAGTGTAATAATAAAACATTGCTCCTAGGGATTTTTAAAAGATTAAATTATGAACAAATGAGATTGACATTAAAATAGAAATGCAATGGGGCAAAACAATTCTTTATGAAATAAACTCACACAGCTGTTAATTTTGTTGAGAAACCATCTGCTTAAAGCTTTATTCTACACTGTCAAACCTATGGTCACATGTCTTGTTAGGGAAACCACTTCATGGATGGGGTAGAAGCTTGATCGCTGCACTGTATACCTGAAGCTGATGTTGTATAATACTGTATGTCAACTATAATTGAATATTTTATATATATATATATATATATATATATATATATATATATAGTCATGGGATGTGGAGTATAGTGTGAGGAGTGGAGTCAAGGCAATTGTAATAGATATGTATGATATGGGGGGGAGTGGGGTGGTGGATTGGGGGATGGGGGTTGTCACTTTGAGGAGAAAAAGGATAACTATTGCACTGTGTTGTACACCTGAAACTAATTAAAAACAATAGTAAAAAAAAAAAAGCTGTATAATTATTCTGAGGTGGAACAGAGTTTGCCACCCCCAATATGCCTCTTTGGGATACTGATTATTTTAAGCTACTTAGTTTTAAAAAACAAAAGACTCAGGAAGAAACTTTGATCTTTTCACTAACTGCCTAAAAGAATTTAGATAGAGAACCTGCTCCAGGAAGGGAGCTATCATCATAGAAAACTACAGTTTAACATGAACTCAGTGTGCTAGACAGGGAGGAACCTAGCAAGGCCCGTTTTGATCCAAGTCCTCTCTGTGTCCTAGTGTTAAAGATGGCCCAGCAAACACTTGTTTACCAAACATTTGCTTTTCCATCTCCATGTGAATTGCCTTCCTGCCCTTTGGAGTCCCAACCATAACCTCCCTTTCTCCTTAGCTCAATATGACATATGGATCAAATACATGGTGATGGAAGGAGAACTGACTCTGGGTGGTGAACACACACACACACACACACACACACACACACACACACACACACAAAGATGGCATACAGATGTTGAAACCAGAGGCCAAACGAGTCCGGGGCTCGTGCTGCCTGCGCCCCTCAGCCAATAGACCAACACAGGAATTGGGTCATAGAATAACCATTTATTAGTGGAGTACCGGTGGTCTGAGAAGGCAGCAGGTTAACACCTTCAAAATCGGCCTTAACATTGTCAGATTGGCTTGAGGCTTTTAAGGGAAAATCTGGGCGTTCCTCCAGAGGCTACGTGATGGTTCTCGGGGTCTGCCTGGAGTCTTCCCTGTGGCCATGTGATTCTATGGTGGCGTCAGCAACCCAGGAACAATGATGGGATTAGCCTGGAAAGAACGCTAGACCATAGAGATTGTGATCAATAAGCATAAGGGTATTAATCATAAGTGTCAGGGTAATTTTCTAAAACAGGGAACTGGGTGGGACAGGGGACATTCCAGGGGGATGATCGATTGTTAAGCTCTATGCAGATCAAGGAAAGGTGAGGTCTCTACAGTGGGGGTCCCAATCAGGCCCCTGATTCAGTGTGATCACAAAATATGGTGCATGTTTAAATAAAAAATAATTACTACAGTAAAAGACACATTGCCATTAATCCCCCTCAAAATACACCCCCTTGCTTCAAACACACTTATCCCATTGTTCTTGCCACTTTCTGAAGCAGTTCTGAAAGTCCTCTTTTTTTTTTTTTTTTTTTT
>NW_017731995.1:999893-1021795 GCF_001890085.2 Hipposideros armiger
GGTTGAGCTGCCGTCCAGCATCTCAGCTGTGGAGGGCAGTGTCACTGGCCCTCATATGTGGGATCCGAACCGGGGCCCTCTGGCATCCCAAGCGAGCTCTTAACCATTGCACCACTCGGCCGGCCCTGAAAGTCCTCTTTTGTGTGAATGACTTTACTTCATCCTCCATCATGACAAGACTCCATGTCACACATCGCTTCTGGTGCAGCAATTTCTGTCAAATAAAAACATTATGGTGTGTCCTCACCCACCTTGTTCACCAGATCTGGCACCATGAGACCTCTGGCTCTTCCCTAAAGTCAAAATGATTCAGGACATCAAGGCAGCCATGACAGCACAACTAAAGACACCCACAAAAGAGGACTTCCAGAACTGCTTCAGAAAGTGGCAAGAATAATGGAATAAGTGTGTTCAAAGCTAGGGGGAGTATTTTGAGATGGATTAATAGCAATGTTTCTTTTACTGTAATAATTTTTTTTTTACTTAAACATGCACAGTATTTTGTGATCACACCTTGTATACTCAACTGGCCAATTTGTAGTGGGAGGTGGTGGTGGTGGTGGTGGTAGGAACATGTTCTTATGGGACCCTTGTATGTATATATGTAATTACATGTGGTTATTTTCTCCAGTTACTCTGTCTAATGCTAATTTGATTATTAGACCAGCCAGAAGAACTTAGAAAGATAGAAGGAAACCTATTTTTCCTCCTCCGCAATGCAAAACCAAATACCTAATGAATTGGAAGTATGCTTAAATTAGATCAATTTTCACCCAAACACAAGCTTAAAATATATAAAATAAGACAGCTTTACATTCTGTACACATATCCATGTGCTCCTGTCAAACCTTTGTACAGAAGGTAAGAAAACTAGGGTTATACAATGTGGTACCTACAGTTATAAGGTGTATAGCTTAGCAAACGTTCTAATTGATGAAGTAACCATATCTATAAATTCATCCACACTAAACACATTGTATATCTTGGTTTTTACTTGTCTTCTTTTTTGAATAAACCCCATAGACATTTAATATGGATACCCAACTTGGCTAGCTCTCTAACAAGGTAAAATGAAGGTAATCAAAGCTGGTGGTAGAAGATATTTTCGGGCTATGTAAAATTATCCATGTTTTGTAAGAAGACCTCTGATTTGTAATAAATATTTTGTTGAGCTATTTATTTGAAAACAATCAGCTTTGGTTAAGATACTAATTTATTGTTTCTCAAAATTTATTTGACAGTGTACAACAAAGGAAATGGTTTCTTTTTCTTTTTCTTTTTTTCTTTTTTAGCTGAGCCATCCTGCCACCTGTTGGCAGCTCAGCGGCAGCTCAGCTCGGGCCGGGACTCGAACCGTTGTTGCTCAGAGCCCACACTCTTGAGAGAGCTCTTAGCCAACTGAGCCACTCGGCTGGCCCACAAAGATTTTTTGACAAGAAACATTTTAAGTGTTTAAAAATATATTTTATAGCTGAACTTTTAAAATAACATTATCATCACTGTGAATAAAATCAGCTTTCAAAGAGTTTAAAATAAAAATATTAAAAGTAAACATTTATTTTATTGTCCCTTTATTAGAAAATGAAGGATGGTCCATCTCAAGAATTAATGGTAAATGTTCTCAAGATTATTGTGTGTTTTTTGTGCCATTTCTATGCAATAATAATTGAAAATGGGGAGTTCCCTAGAGCTAATTACCTTTACAGTGAAATAGTTAAAATTTTCTCAGAAACCTTTTTTCTGAGACCTTAAAAATCAATTATTCCAATCATGCGTCTCAATGAATGTTTCAACACAGTGAGGGAGGGAGAGTATTTAGAAATTGCATACTTCATTACAACATATCCTGCCTTATATTTGAACAAATGGTTTTGCCTTCGAGTAAATAGAGCCTTGTATGCATTTTTTTTTATTCCTATGGAGAAAGAAATACTACAGTGAGTATTAAGTAATTTCCAAGGCAAATTATACACACATGTAACTGAATAATAACAAAATTAATATAATAATTTCAATTATTAAGTAGCTACTAACTTATTCTAATTATTAATATCTTTGTTTGGACTATCTCATTTAATCCTGATAATAGCTTTGTACATTCAATATACAAAAAAAATCTAGTATACTTTTATTAATAGAATTTAGAGTACTCATGTTCTTGTTTTTATAGGATAATATATCCATATTTGAACTTTTTCAACTGCATTTGAATTTTTTTCCAGACCTTTGATGATGTCAAACAAAATCAATATATTTGAATTCTGCTTCTAGCAAAGATTGTGGCTAAAATATTTCTACCCTCATAAATACTTAGAAAAGATGGAAACATTGTAATTCAAAGTAATATATGAGTGTATGTGCAAATATATCTGTCTCTTTATATATAGAGAGACAGATATAGACATGTTTGTAATGAATAAATGCAAATCTTAAAATGTTAAAAATAAAAAGAAAGATCAATTAAGAGCACAAGTTGATGCTGTACATCTAGTAGGTGATTATCAAATTCAGAGATGGGCTACAATGCCCAAGGATTTAAATTTCAAACTGTAGGTAGAAACAAAAGGTGAGACATTTGGGGAAAATAAGACATGAATTGGAACTGCACAAATCAGGGTGCTCTGGTTTTTCACCTTAGGTGAAAAAGGGGTTACAAAATGCTTTCAGCAACTTAATATGAATCAAGTTGTCAAGTATCTGCTCAGTTCTCTGGATAGAAAACAGAAATATTTCATGAGAGTTCAAAACCAAGTATTGGCCATGGATGGATTGGAAACTTGATCCTAAACTACTTGTTTATATTTGTGAGTCCTGAAATAGTCATAAGTATTAATATTAGTACTTGTGTTATAAAGATAAACACGTAGATAAATGAAATAAAAGGAATAGAATTGAAAGTTCAGAAATAAACCCTTACAATTAAGGCCAATCGAGTTTTGGTGATGGTGTATTAGTTGGGGTTCTCCAGGGAAACAGAATTAGTAAGATATGCACGTATATATATGTGTGTGTACACACAATTATATGCAGAGAGAATATGTGTGTGTGTGTGTGTGTGTGTGTGTGTGTGTGTGTATGCTGATGGAGAGAGAGAGAGAGAGAGAGAGAGAGAGAGAGATTTTAAGGAATTTGTTCACACATTTGTGGGAGCTTGGCAAATCCGAAATCTGCAAGGTAGGCCTACAGGCTGGAGACCCAAAGAAAAGCTGCAGTTCAAGTCCAATGGCAAGCCTGTTGGCAGAATTCCTTCTCGCCGGGGGTCGGGGGGGGGTGGGGGGAGATCATCTGCTTTGTTCAACTAATATGATGAGGTCCACTCACATTACGGAGAGTAATATGCTTCACTCAAAGTTGACTCATTTAAAGGTTAATCTTATCCAAAAAACTCATTTACAGAAAAATTCAGAATAACATTTGACCAAATATTTGGGCACTGTGGCCCAGCCAAGTTGACAAATAAAATTAACCGTGATAGGTGTCAAGACAATTCACTGAGCAATGGGGAGTATAAAGACATCGATTAATATTAGACTTTGCCAGGTTAGGTTCACATATTAGAAATTTAAGGGAAACCACTAAAACAATAGAAAAATGATGTATAACTTCCAATCATTTAGAGTAGGAAAATGAAATAAAGACACTTGTTGAATCCAAATGAAGACAGCAAAGATGGAAAAAAACAAAACACAAAAACACCAAGTAAAGTGGCAGAAATGAAATACTAAGAAACACAATAAAGAGAAATGTAATAAATAAATGACCATTAAAAGAAGACATTTCTTTGATTGGATTACAAATTCCAGCTATAAGCTTTGTAAAGGCACATCTAAAACATAGTGACATGGTCAATTTGAAAGGGGAAGAAAAATGACACATCTGACAAATATTAATCAAAATAAGATGGTGAAGCTTTATAGCTCTCAGGGAAAACAGCTTAAGGCAAAAAACATTAAGGTTAAAGAGGGTCATTATAAAATGATAAATTAAAAAGAAATATTCACAAGGAAGGTACAATAAAAAGATACAGAAATCCATTTTCCTTGCATTTATGAATGTATAATTCTCAAAAGGTTTAAAAATAGATTAGTCATACTTCAGCAAGCTTCCTTTTTTTATTTCTTGACATCTCTCCTTGAAAGTTTAGGACACATTTCTTTCACTAAGCCTTCCAGTATTGATTTTTTTCCCAATCCTTCTCTACCTCCCATTTTGCTCTTACAAGGTGTATTGTATATTGAGTTTGATGGGAAACCTCACAGGAGCTTTGTCTTTTATATGTTTGTAAGTGCCATGTACCCTTACAACTATTATAAATAAATAATCATCATCATCTTGGGATGAAAATAAAACTTAAAAGTGTCAACCCTTCAAAAAAAATGAGTTACTGTTCTCTCTTTAACCGTATCTTAGAGATTGATTCTCATAAAATTCTAGAAACTCTTTCAACTATATTATCTAAGTTAAAAAAGAAAAAAAAATAATGCTATGTTGGTAAAGGTGAACAACCATCCTTGTTTGCCTGATTTTAGCACTGAAAATACTGTATCCCAGGAAACCTTTGAGTCCCAGGCAAACTGGGATAGTTGGTTGCCCAATAATATCACTTTTCTTTTAAGAAATCTAAAGCACATAAATCTTACACCTTTTATTGGATATTTTATCTAAGTAAAGTTTTAGATAAAAGATCAAAAGTTAACATCCACAATGGAAAAAATGTATAATTTTTCTTAATCAGAGTTCTCTACTCTATTTCTATTGTTAAAAAGAGAAAATGTCTATACTTTTATAGCCTAGGTATAACACCTGTTTCTAATGTGATTGAATGTAGGGCACTTTATTAAGTGAAAAATTTGCAACATGGTAGAAAATGACTTTTTCCTTAAACTATTATAATATCTGTTGTCAGGAAGTCTTGGGTATTTCTGAAAGTTTTATTAAGCATTCTAAAGAAATGCACAATTACTTTTAGGCACTACAACACCTGATAAGTAGAAGAAAGTGAAGAAGATATGAAACCAGTCACCAATTCTTAAACAGACTATTTCAAAAATTATTTCATAGCCTTGATTTGTTTATATTGAACATCTAATGTTTTAGCCAAGAAGTGATTAAAATAGACTATGGAATTTACAGGTAAAGAGAAAATATGTGGTTAAAATAGAATATATCTCCATAAGCAAATAACATAAATCTTTCTGCTATCTTAATTAGAAAGATGTGTATTTTCCATATTTGATGATTTGTAAAATTGAAATTTTTTCATGTGGTCAAAATGGTTCTAGGAACCAAATAATATTTTCTCAAAAATGATCATCCATTCACAAAGTTATGTACTAAGTGGTCTGGCGTTCCAAAAAGGAATAATATGACTCAACCTTTAAGGGACTTATATCCTGTTAGAACTCACAAGCAAATAGATTAACTTATTAAAGTAAAATACAATACAGTTGTAAACAGAAGGTGCCACCATTATAACAAGAAATATGTTACTAAGGTGTATAGCAAAAACTTCAGAAACGATATGATGCTTGAGTTAGATTTTAAATTCATTCATTTATTTATGCATGCATTTATCAAAATTAAGAAGCAGCAATTTTTTTGGCAGACACTGTGCTTAGTGCTGACTATAAATTGTAAAAAGGAAAGAGAGGCTCCTAACATGTAGCATATACTCTATTAGGAAAGAGAAGCAATAAACACGTTCACAGATAAATAAAATACATTAATTACAGATGGTCACAAATGTTATCAAAGAAATAAGCAGATCATATAAGAGAGGCAACTAGAGACAGGGAGTTGAGTAACTAATAGGGATTGTTCAGGCAGAGGAGTGTGTGTGTGAGAGTCGGAGTGCGTGGGGGACGGGCGACAAGCACATTTATAAGCTATCTGGCTCCTTTCCACAACGTGTAGTTGGCACTTCAAATAACTGGTCATCAACCTCTTTGCATTTTTTTTTTGGTAACTGTCTTAAAGAGTAAATCCTAACATTACATCCACCACATTCTAATTTGTTTCTAATCTTTCACCCCTTTGATCTTACGTTCTTTCCCCCTCTTTATTTATTGCTTTGTCAGACTTGTTATTTAATACCGTTTTTCCTGCTGTCTACTTTTCCTTGAATCTGATTCCTATTATTTTCCTGGTAGAGGTAAAGGGAGTTGGAGAATAAGAGATGAATATCAAACCATAAAGCTAAATCTTCTGTAACTTTCAGGGTAACACATGTAGGAGCAGCAAAAGCTAAATAAAATCAAGAATGTATCTGGGAGAGGAGGAGTGATGTCAGAAGGAGGAGGGGGAAGAGGAGGAGAGGAAGAAGAAGAAAAAGGAGAGGGAGAAGAAGGAAAACAAGGCAGACAAGAAGAAAAGATCACAGTAAGAACAGAAGGTCCAAATATTTTGTCAAAAACAGGGATGAAACAACCAAAGCTCTACCTCATTGGGTACAAATATGGGGGTGAGTCAGCATCAGGTAAAGGTCCAGAGCTGTTAGCAACCCATCAACCTTTCCACACCAGCGAACACTGCTATGAACTGGGAAGCCATTACCTAGCTCTATACAGATTGTAGAAATGATGAGCCTAAGCAACCTTTACCACAGGAATGCTCTGTCACATGGTCTGCTCTTTCTCCACTCTTCCTTGTGGAGTCCAACCCTCTGTGAAGACCGCCCAACACATTTGTGATCTGTCTCAACAACTAAAATTGGGGAGTTAGCGTGCATCAAGTTAGCGAGGTATGACAATTAAGTTCGGGAACTAGTTACAATGATGTTGGTAATCTTTTTTTGATACCAAAGGGATTATTCATTATGAATTGGTACCAACTGGACAAACAGTTAACCAAGTTTGCTATTTGGAAGTGCTGAAAAGGCTGCGTGAAAAAGTTAGATGACCTGAGTGTTTCGCCAAGAATTTATGGCTCTTGCATCACGACAATGCACCAGTTCACACAGCACTGTCTGTGAGGGAGTTTTTAGCCAGTAAATAAGTAACTGTATTGGAACACCGTCCCTACTCACCTGATCTGGTCTCCAATGACTTCTTTCTCTGCCTGAAGATAAAGGAAATATTGAAGGGAAGACATTTTGATGACATTTAGGACATCAGGGTAACACGACCACAGCTCTGATGGCCATTCCAGAAAGAATTCCAAAATTGCTTTGAAGGGTGGACGAGGCACTGGCATCAGTGCACAGCTTCCCAAGCAGAGCACTTTGAAGGTGACCATAGTGATATTCAACGACGAGCTATGGAGCACTTTTTCTAGGATGAGTTTGCGATCTTGATTATCTGACCTCGTATTCCTGCTGCCATCATTGTCTGTTTTAAAATCAAGACCTGAAGAGAATGATCATCTTCCATCTGTACCCTGTAGGGCCTCTATCTTGACCCTACATTGAGAAACTTCCATTGATAGCAGTTGCTTTGACAGAAGAGTTAGCAGGTTATAACAATAATTATAAAATTATTATGTTTCAAGGAATTACTATCTTAACTGTTATAAAAAAATGGCCTAATAATGAGAGAAAAAAAAATAGCTACTTAAGTAGAAGTGCTAAATGATCCACAATCTCACTGATGCTTTTTTACCCTCTGCACTGTTAGTGTCTTAATTAATGGGGTAGGTAAGAAATAAATTTGGAAATTGTCACTATCTTCACATACTTTAAAAGGGAGCAGAAAAGTCTGTTTAAAGTGAGATATCTTGGTTTTGTGCCCAATTATCCTTTCCTTTCATTTAGTGTTATACTAATTAGTTCAGACTACTGTCAGATCATATTTAATTCAATTAATTGCATCTCTACGTGACAACTTTGCATGAAAGTGAACAATAGCTTATTGTTTGTTTTCATTAATAATTTATCATCGTGACTGCTCTATATTCAGGTGTAGCATTCCTTCCTTGGAAGATAAAAAAAGAAAGAAAGAAAAACTCTACACATACATAGACATGTAACTACTAGTTTGCGGATAAATTCTGCCAAAAAAATGCACTTACTTAACTCATGAGTTATTTTATAAACAAGGAGTTTTTATTATTTAACTTCAAAATGTGATACTTCATTTTGACTTTCTAAATGAAGAAAGACAGTATAGGTACATGTGATTTTATGGCTATACAAACCTAAAATTATTTTTCATACGTTTTCACTGAGCATTTAACATTATAAATACTTACCCTATTTCTTTATACGATATTTACAAGTTACATGTGACCATATCATGTGCAATGTGACAGTTTAGTAGCCAATTGAATTTTGAATATTGGCGTGGGAGAAGCATTCTGTAGTGAGCAATTACATATGGGATGTTTTTAAGGCTGCATAGAGTTATTTGGTGAATGCAATTTCATTTACAAATGCTTGCAGAATTATTAACATACCTGCCTATATAAAAATTCATTCACATTTGAAATTATATTCAACATTTTCCTTATTTAGTATGAATTTGTTTCCACAGGGGTCCAATTTTCTCAGTACATCTGAATAAAGGTGTTTGCCAAGAAGATAAATGGACATGACTCCTAAGAGGACTCACTTTTTGGTTCAGAGAGGAATGAATTTTGTTAATCTCCCAACCACTCTTTGTGTTTGGATAATGCTTGGTCCTCCTTGGCTGATACAAATGTGCATCCAGGATTGGCTGAATGCAAGGGGAATGTAGAAGTCTCCCTAGTCTGTTGTCAGTTCAGCAGCTGCTCAGCTCAGGCCAGGACTTGAACCGCTGTTGCTTAGAGCTCAAACTCTTGAGAGAGCTCTTAACCAACTGAGCCACTCGGCCAGCCCTAGTCTCCCTAGTCTGAATGCCTCTAAGACATTACCTCTGGTCTAGGCTTAAATCTCCAGGACTGGGAGAGAAGTCTTTATGTCCCATGGGAATAAAGATAAAGACCATGACTAAGGATTGACAGGATGGAGGGGGGAGGGGTGAGGAGCATCCAGGCACCAAAAATGGGGAGGTGGCTTGAACGGAGAACTTTAGATTTGCTATAGATTTTTATTTTTAGAATTAATGTTTAATTTTTAAAAATTATGACAAGAATTCTTATATCTTAGTATTCATTAGGATACAAGCATATTCATAAGGAAAACTCTAGATCTAAATGCCAGAAAAAGGACATCTTTTCCTAAAATAAAACATTTGGAAGATAATTGCATTTTTAGCTTTGAATGGCTTAGTATGTCCTATTCCAATATGATCTGATTGTTATGGGGGATGGAAAAAAGTGGGATTACTTCTTTGAGCAGGTGGGAAAGAGCAAGTCTAAGGTGAGTATTATTCAATATTTCTAATGTTCATTTTTCATGGCCTAATTGTTCAAAAGAGCATAAAAATTGAAATAACCCAGATGTTCAAATACAAGGTATCTGTTACAGACACTATGGGTATTAGTTAGACATTAAGAAAATATGCAATTCTTTGGAAAATGTTCCTAACATATTCAGTGAAAAAATCAAGTCATAAAAGAGTAACCCATAGATATGTCTTAAATACATTAAGTAAGTGACATGAGAAAGTGCCACACAGAGTCCCCCTTCAGGAATAGATTTGTTGCTCAGCTACAGGAAGTGTGGTTAGCAGATAGCCACCAGCTGTCACTTCCATGGTCGGCCCAGCTTCAGAGATCTGTTTGGCCTGACCTCCCTCTCTCCCTGGGGCAGCCCAGACATAGTGAAGGACGCAGGTCAGGGAATAAGGGACCTGACATAAAACACTGTGAAAGGTAATACTTGCTCTAGAGATCTTCCTTGGGTTGGCTGAGGCTTTGTCAGCCAACCTGTTTTCCTCTTCCCCTACCTTTTCACAGGTATGTACTGTAAACATCTTGCATCCGAAACTGCATCTCAACACCTGCTTCTGGAGAACCCAGTGTGGTAGACCACTCCCCGACCCCAGAGATGTCCATGTTGTGGTCCCAGAAACTGGTAAATATGTTACCTTATGTGCAAAAGGAACTTTGCAGTTGTGATTAAGTGACGGACCTTGAGATGATTCAGTGGGCGAAATTTAATCGCAAGGGTCCTTGTTAGAAGAAGGAGGAATATCAGAGTCAGAGGAGGATATATTATAAAAACAAAACAAAACAGGGGTGGGCAGGTGGCTCAGTTGATTAGAACGCGGGCTCTGAGCAACAGGGTTGCCAGTTCGATTCCCACATGGGCCAATGAGCTGAGCCCTCTGCAACTAGATTGAAGACAATGACTTGAGCTGAGCTACCACTGGAGCTGCTGGTGGGCAACCAAATGGTTCAGTTGATTAGAGCGCTTGTTCTTAGCAATAAGGTTGCCAGTTTGACTCCCACATGGGATGATGGGCTGTCCCCATTGCCCCGCCCCACAACTGGATTGAAGGAAAACAACTCGATTTGGAGCTGATGGGTCCTGGGAAAAACACACTTCCCCAATAAAAGTCAAAATACAAAACAAAACAAAAAACGGGTCAAGGTCAGAGAGAAATTTGAAGATGCTAATCTGCTGGCTTTGAAGATAGAAAGAAGGATAATGTGGGCAGGCCGAGTGGTGCATTGGTTAAGAGTTGGCTTGGGACACCAGCTCTGAGGAGCAGGGCCCTGGTTTGGATCCCACATGAGGGCCAGTGGTGCTGCGCCCTCTACAGCTAAGATGGTGAACAACAGCTCGACCTGGAGCTGGGCTGCTGTGTGTCGCTGGTTACAGTGACGGCATAGACTGCAGTGGGGCTGGCCGGCAGCGGGCATGAGCTTTTGTGAGCCGCCACGAGCAGCTGTGAGTGGCTGTGCAATGGCTGGCGACCCATCTGCCTCAGCTGGGAAGAGAGCAATATGGGCCAGTGAAGCGACGTCCTCCACAACTAGACTTAAGAACAAAAGGACAGCAACTTGTCTGTTCCTCTTCCCCGATTCCCCAACGCTGTTCCCCTCCCCCAATTCCCCAATAAAATATTTAAAAAAAAAAGAAAGAAGGATAATGAGCCCAGGAAACAAGACAGCCTCTGGAAGCTGAAAAAGGTGAGGAAACGGACTTCTCCTTAGAACCTCTAGAGGGAGCTTGGCCCTGACAACTCAATTTCAACCCAGTGAAATCCATTTGAAACTTTTGACTTCCAGAACTGTGAAATTATATTTTTTTGACATGTTTTACGCACTAAGTTTGTGACAATTTGTTACAAGAAACTAACTCACCATACAACATCTCATTTTGTTCAATATTCTATCATTTTGGTGAAAAATGTTTTTCACAGGAAAAAAACCTGGGGCATTGTACACTCAAAGATATACAGTATTTATTAACGAGTAATGTTTTTCCTCATTTTTACCTGCATATTTTTTCAGATTTTCTGTAATACATATTTCTTCTATACTATATGATTTTTTAAAGAAGAAAAAGAATGGTTTTCATGATTTTAGTTAAGATACTCAAAAGTAACGATGAAATATATGCACTCCACATATTTTATGAAGGAAAAATTGAGAAAGAACACTATCGTTTATAGTAATAGGGTAATCCTTTATAAACAAAACAAGTAAAATCAGATCAACGTAAATGGATTAAATAGCAGCTTCGTACATGCTAAATTAAATTATTAATGGATTTTATTTCATTCAATCATCCTCTGTTGATGGAGGTTATTCACCTAGGTTTTATTTATTTTTTTTGCCATCATTAACAATACTACCATAAATATCCTTGTACATAGATTCTTATCTACTGTCTCTTTATGCCTTTTAGCATAGATTTTCAGAGGTGAATTCCTGAGTAATTTATATATTTTCATTTCTAATAGATGTTGTAAGAGTGCCCTGCAAATATGATGTTACAATTCAAATTTCCACTAGCAATGCGACTACCCATTACCCACAGTGCTATTTCGGATTTTTATAAACTCAGACACAAATGACATGGTGGGTTTTAGGGACCAGGCAGAACTTGCAGGAAAGGGACTTAAAACTTAACCCAAGACTGTTGGCTGGGAAGTGCTTATATGTCTCCTTTTTCTGATCAGGATTGGTTCTGAGAGCAGGAGGCTGGGTTGAAGCTATTGGGTAGTTGCCTGGACGATACATTGTGCCACCTTTCCAATCTCATCCCCAATTGGTTCCCTTAGCCTTAACCCAACCACATCGAGATACTCTCCTTGCCAACCTTTAATAATTTTAGAATTTAGGGGGACAAGATATACAACCTTCCACCTGATCCAGGATTCATTGCTTTTCTCCTTGTTTATCCTTTAAGACCTAAATTTAAAACTATATTTTCTAGGAAGCTATTCCTCATTTGTCAGCTGATGTCATTTTCACCTCCACTGGAACCTTCAATGATTCATTTGTTTTCTAATCAGTTTAGTACAGTAAGCACCTTAGAATTTACTCTTCTTCTAAATTAAGATTCCTGAAGGAATGAAGTGCTCTTATCTATTTTATATAAACCCCTGTTGCTCCTAAAATGGTATCTTATAATGAAAAGAAATGTAAGTATGTATTGAATAAAATATAAGCCTGTTTATGGTACAAATGCGAAACTATTTGCAATTATGACAAACATAATAAAACAACTAAATTGCATTAATATACATAAGACATTCAGACTTTGAGAAGTTTTCTTTGATGAAAAACAAAAGCAGAGAAAACCACCATAGCCATATCTGCAGGAGCAAGAGCGTGTTTATCTGAAGTCAAAAATGTTAATAATTTTGAATAGTCCTACATTTTGGCTAACCAATTTGACCAGTCAGCCTATAATTATTTGTAATGAATTTAATGGTGTTCTCCAACATGATGTTAAAGTTCTAATCCCCAGTACCTTAGAACGTGACTTGATTTGTATGTAGGATTGTTGCAGATATAATTAGTTAAGTTAATGTGTGGTCATTCTGGAGTAGGGAGGGCTCTTCATCCAGTATGAAAAGTATCCTTATAAGAAGAGAGGAGACAAGGGGCCGGCTGAGTGGCTCTGTTGGTTAAGAGTGCGAGCTCTGAGCAACAGGGTCGCTGGTTCGATTCCCACATGGGCCAGTGAGCTGCGCCCGAGCTGAGCTGCCACTGAGCTGCCAATAGGTGGCAAGATGGCTCAGCTGGTGAGAGCAGCTCCTAACAACAAGGTTGTCAGTTCGAGTCCCGCATGGGATAGTGGCTACACCCAACTGCAACTAAGATTAAACACAGCACCTTGAACTGAGCGGCTGCGAGCTGCCGACGAGCGGCAGGAAGGCGATTGGACTTGGAGCTGAGCTAGCTGTGCCCTCCACAACTAAGATTGAAAGACAACAACTTGGCTGTTCCCCTTCCCCAATTCCCCAATTTAAAAAAAAAGAGAGAGAGAGAGGAGACATAGAGACAGACACATGCAGGGAGAACACCATGTGATGATGGAAACACAGATTGGTGCATGCAGACCAAGAGACACCAAGGATTGCTGGCAACCACCAGAAGCTAAGAGAGAAACATGGAAAAGAGTGTTTTCTTCAGGGTCTCCAGTAGGAACCAACCCTGTTGACACCTTGGTTTTGGACTTTGAGCCTCCAGAACTGTGAGAGAATAAGTGTGTGGGGTTTTTTTGTTTGTTTTTCTAGCTGAGCCATCCTGCCACCTGTTGGCAGCTCAGCGGCACCTCAGCTCGGGCCAGGACTCGAACCGCTGTTGCTCAGAGCTTGCACTCTTGCACGAGCTCTTAACCAACTGAGACACTCAGTCGACCCCATAAGGGTGTTTTTGAAGTCCCTCAGTTTCTGGTAATTTGTTATGTAACCGCTGATAACTAATATACCGCTTTTTTCCCTTATCCATTTTTTACAGTAAAAATTTTACATTCAATACTTTCAATAATATGAGTGACGACTGGTATTGGGGAAAAGTTGAGAGTGGGAAAACCATTATTTGCGATTGCTTCTTCAGGTAGTTGTTAGAGAAGCCCCTGGAAAAACTGTAATGAGGGAAGCAAAACACAGAAAAATATGGTATGTCCAGGCAAGAGAAGTATCCAATGCTGGGTAAGAAGATGAAGAAACAGAACAGAGCAGCTGTCGAGGTTCATGTAAGTAATCAGCAACAAGGTTACCTGAAGAAATTGATTCAATAGTAAGTGATGTAATGGTGAAAACATTGATGAGTCACAAATCTTCATCAACTGAATGAGCAAGAACATGTAACTTAAGAACAATTATGCAGAGCCAGAGTAATGGAGAAAGGAAAGGAAGAATCCCAAAGCTGAAGCTGTTTACACCCTCAAGCCCCAGCCAGATTCTGTTATTTTTGTCTCATACAGATGAGTTTCAGTCCTGAGTGACTCGTCTGATTGCTTATAGATATTAAAATCTAAAAACAAATAGCTGACTACTGTGGGATTGCCAGAGCAGGGTGCAGATGCAATTTTCTGGCAGAGGTAGTTCTTATATTGATCATTTAAGCTAGCCTCTTCATAAAATATTAACACTACATGGCTTAGTTAGAAGATGTTAACTGCCAAGAGCCTCTGGTGAGATCTGAGTTTATGTTGGACTACAACTCTAACATAATATTTCTCTTTTACATCAGTACAAAGATACTTTTCTTTGTCCCTACATAGGAAAATTCAGAATGCTTTTGGTGAACACCCTGCAGTTACAGCACAGCAAAACAATATTTCTCATTTTAGCCTAGCATCTGAAAGTCCATGTATATATAAAAGTGTATAACAGTTATTGTCAATATCTCATGTCTCTAACTTTAATTTTCAGCCTTTAGAGCATAGTTAGTGTGATGTTTTGCCCACAAACTATGGTAATCCCAAATGAGAAGAAAATGTGTAGTGCTGTTGGGCATGAACGCAGTAGCTCCCGCTCTTTATCTGCAGTTTTTTTTTCTACAGTTTCTGTTCCTCGCATTCAGCAAACACCAAATGGAAAATTCCAGAAATAAACAATTTTTGAGTTTTAAATCATGTGCACTTTGAGTAGCATGATGAAATTTCAAGCCTCCGCCTCTGTCATGCCTGAGACAAATCATCCCTATTTCCAGCGTCTCCAAGCTGTATGTGCTACTTGCCCGTTACTCAGCAGCTGTCTTGGTTATTGGATCCACCATTGTGGTCTTACAGTGCATGTGCTCAAATGACTCTTATCTTACTTAATGGCCCCAAAGTGCAAGAGTAGTGATGTTGGCTGGCAGTTTGGATATGCCTAAGATAAGTCATAAAGCGCTTCATTTAAGCGAAAAGGTGAACGTTTTTGACTTCATAAGACACTTTATCATCTCACATCATCGTAAGAAGAAGGGTGAGTACAGTACAATTTATGGCAGAATGTGATGAGTTGATTGCAGAATTAAACCAAGATCTAGACATACACAAGAAAGCATGATTCTCACTAGGAAGTCAGAGGTGTTTTCTTAGAAGATAATGGAATTTGAGGAACTAAACTGAGCAAGGAATTCAGGCAAAGAGAATAGCAGCAAAGTCTTGTAGGCAGACAGTGTAAACAGCAGGTAAGTAAGTGTTCTAGTATGCTGGAACGTAGGGAACAGGGAGATAAGGCTGAAGAGGCACACAAGGTTGAGCTCGCAGGGAGTCTAGAATGCCAAAGTTAAAGTAGTGGGATGATATTCCTTAGGAAATGCCAAGTCATAAATGCCGGGAGCCGTCTGCGCCTCAGTGTCTGACATGGCTAAGCACACTGCAATTGTGGCAAATTCTGAAGCTCTGACTGAGAAACGGATACTGCTTTATATCTTAAAAAATTTAAATTCCCCTTCTAATAGATATATCACAATAATTGTATTTTATACACCAAAGGCAATTTTAGTCACACTACTCGTCTCTTAGTAAAGGTCAAAGTACACACCCTGTAAATCTTAAGATCCTACTTAGACAATTGTTTTTAGAATAAATGTTGGGTGGTCATGGTAACCATCCTTGAGGCGATTATGTAGAGGCTCAGGCCTTGGTCGCAGTCATTGTAGGTGGAGGGATTTGGGCGTAGTTGAGATAAGTTAGTCCTTAGCATAGAAAAGGTCTAGCTGTACCCTGGAGCATAAGAATCATGAGGAAGTAAAACCCTGATACTAATGGAACAATGGTTAAACTGCCCGGTATAAAAAGGGGCGTGCTGTAAAAATAAAGTGAGACACTTCTCTTCTTGAAAAAGCGCTCCTGTGTCTCCGTTTTTTTCCTCGTCTGACTCCGCCTCCACCTGAGGGAACCCCTGGACCTGCGGGAGCTGGTCTCCCACACATAAAAAAGGTTAGTGGGTGATAGAGTTTTTTTTTTGTTGTTGTTGCTGTTATTTTTTTTTTAAATCATTTTCCACTCAACATGTCTACTATCCAACTGTTTCTTGATCTCATTACCCAGATGATAGATTGCAGGTTTTAGTTGACTTCTAGAGAATTACTCTTCTCTCCCTATTTTCTGATAGCTTTTCTTTTCAGATTCTAACTTTTGATATTTGATATCTGAGCCTCTGAATTCTATAGTGTTTGTATTGAATCAATTGATTAAGTCACCTGAGAAGCATAAACTTGTACTCATGTATTGTCAGTATACAAATTTGTCTTAAATCGGTAAAAACAAGCCTACCTTGTCGTAAAATGGTGACATGAATGTCATTACCATTCTGATAACGTTAACTGAATGCTTCAAAATCAATCTGAGTCACTTTAATCTGATTCCTAGCATGAGATCCATAGACACCATTCATCCAGTTTTGAAATACGATGGAGGAATAACTGAATTGACATGTATTCCTTAGAGCAACTCTATCCACTATTCTTTTCTCCAAAAGAGTTTTGACAGCTTGTCAAACATTTTCTTATAAACAGTCATCATATGACTACCTTCATCAAACAACCTGTCGGTTTACACTCATTCAGGCTTGAAACCAAATCAGTGTTTCCCATTTGTTTCTAGTATTGAGAATAAGAATTGCTCAACTCAACACATCCTGAGAGATGACATGACTAATGGAGTGAGCAACAGAGAGCAAGTTTAAAGTTTGGGCATCTGTTTCTTGTTTGTTTCCCACAGATTTGCAATATAACTTTAGAGGGTTTTACTTCATTTTTGTATATATTCTGTTGTCCAGCTCTTAAATTTCCCTTGTGGTATTTGCCATCTGTCATTAAGAAGATGATGCTGATGATCTAAGATATAATCTGTAGATGAGAGCGTTATTTCTAAAAGCTCTTGAGAAGATATTTAATAAGAAAACACCCTATCTGCTCTTTCTGCCAGTTTTAAGTTTGTGCATCATGATTCATTGTGCAGCTCCAAAATAAACAGGGTTCTTGTTCACCCTTTTAAAATACTTGTCACATTTTACCTTTGTTTTTAAGATATTAGGTCTGTCAAAATGAAATGTTCCAGATTACACTTTTGTTTCTTTGGGACAAAACTGAAATATAAGAGCTATTTCTAAAGAAAGAAAATTGTTGGACTTTATTGATAAAGACTCGTTTAGCAGTTCAGTTTCACTCTTTAAATATGCATGAAAAAAATGGCAGATTCACCAATGAGTTTGAATACAACTCAATTCTTACTGTCATAGAAACAATTTCACTTAAGTTCTACATGCATATCAGCCTATCTTAAGAAACAAAATAGCTTATGACATATCAGTAAGGACTTTAAAGGGATATCTGAAAATAAAAAGATCAATGTAAAATTATTTCTCAATTACATGATGCCATACAAAATTTTATTTATTTATTTTTTTTAAGATTTTATTGGGTAATCGGGGGAGGGGAACAGGCAAGTTGCTGTCCTTTTGTTCTTCAGTCTAGTTGTGGAGGACGTCGCTTCACTGGCCCATGTTGGTATTATCATTGCACTCTTCCCGGCTGAGGCAGATCGGTTGCCGGCCACTGGACAGTCGCTCACGCTGGCTGCCTGGCACTCACGGTAGCTTATGGCAGCCCACTGGCGCCCCATTGCAGCCTACACCGTCACTGGCGACTCACGGCAACCCAGCTCCAGGTCGAGCTGTTGTTCACCATCTTAGCTGTAGAGGCCACAGCGTCACTGGCCCTCATGTGGGATCCGAACCGGGGCCCTGCTGCTCAGAACTGGCATCCCAAGCCAACTCTTAACCAGCGTGCAACTCGGCTGGCCCCATACAAAATTTTATTATTAGCTATTATTATTTTAAATAATGTTGTTCCAAGTTTTTCCATTAGAGAAAGAAGTATGTTTTAAAACTGGCTACCTGTCAGGATTAATTTAAAAACCAGGAAGAAAAAAAATAACCAAGAAAACATAAAATGTCACAAGAGTAAAAGGTGATCAAAAGTGGCCATTTAGGCCTCTAGTCGGTGACCACTGAAAATTGATTTGCAACCTTTGATACAATTATTTATGCATTAATTTCATCCTAGCCTTTTAAGAGAGCTAATGGCAAACCCTCTACTATTCTGTAATAATCAAATTATTTCTTTCTTGTTACACTTATGCATAAATATGTTAAGTGTGTTTACCTGAAGTATTATGATTAACTTTTATAGCACCATTGAAAAATGATTCCTCTTCTGACAGATTTGGCCTATTTTTCTCACTGTCAGTGTTAGAAAACTTAAAAACCAATTCAATTGCTGTCTGGAGAGTGGGTTTCTGAAAAGTTTAGACACTGAGATCTTCAGACAATATTTAATGCTCAGTAACAGGGAAGCTCTTGATTCTCTTTGGATTTGAAGCAACTATCACAAAAGAAATGGATTGTTCACAAGATTTTTGAGCATTTCTTTCCCCTTAAGTATTTTTATTGTATTGTATTGTACTTGCTTGAAAACTTGGTAACTTGTTCAGATTTCAGAACTTCATCACTATTTTCTCTCAGGGATGAAAATGCATTTCTATCAGCAAAAAATAAAAAAATAAAAAATTCTATGGCAAAAAGTTTGTCACCCTTGAGAATGATTCATTGTCATCTCTCTAAAATCTATGAAATTCAACACAAAAGATATTATTCTTTTAGGAGATGACATAATTCATTCTCAAAATGTTTCAACTGTATGATATTTGAAAAACCTGCTCATTTTTCTGCATCCTGGATAAAATAAGTAGGTTGGTGGGATTATTTGGTATCCCTAACACTATTCATTTAAGCTGGTCTTTGGTTATAGCATTTCTCTATGTTTATAGTTTCCTAAATTTCTAAATAACTGAATTCTCATGGGATAAAAAGATGGCATTGTAAGTAGAAAGATCAGCATATCATAAAGACTAAAGCACAATATAAAGAAACTGAGATTACAATGA
This sequence comes from Hipposideros armiger, assembly GCF_001890085.2. Classification (NCBI taxonomy): domain Eukaryota; kingdom Metazoa; phylum Chordata; class Mammalia; order Chiroptera; family Hipposideridae; genus Hipposideros; species Hipposideros armiger. The sequence goes on from NW_017731995.1 coordinate 1,019,098, forward strand.
ATTTCCTCTTAAATATTCACCTATGTTATTTTAAGACTTTCATGCCTATGGCAGTGCTACGTACATATCAGACACTAGATCAAAGCTTATTCAACAAATGAATAAACTTTGAATAAAACTTTGCACTTAATTTTTAAACTTTAATTTAGTTAATGTGATATTAAAGCATTTTACTATATTATCAACTATCCAGATGATTTTACTTTGCAGAGGAGAATTTTTCCATAATCAGTTTGATTTTTATGAGACACAGATTATGAAGTGACCATACTTGAAGTGTATTACATAAATAGCAGTAAACATTAAAAAACAAAAAACTAGTCACTTTCTACAAAACATGTTTAAAACTACAATAGTTTGAGTAGTTTCTTTGCAACTTTAATATTTATTTAATCTACTATTTAAAAAGTTTCACTGGTACTCTAGAGACTAAATTAGGCAATATTTCCACTATGTGAAAGAATCATAATGATAAAAGTTTATGACACTAATGATGTAGGAAAATATTACATGTAAGAAAGAACCCTTATATAGTTAGTATGAAAAGAGATAAAAACATATATCTAAGGGATATTTCAATTATTTTCTATTCATAGATAAATGTGTTGGCAAAGTATTTGTTCCATATTATATCCCATTATATATCATTTTGTTTCCATGATATTATTTTTTTTTACATTTTGTTTCAATGATGTTCTTCTGTATATTCCCATTAACACATGATAGTCACTCAAAATTTCAGAATAAACTTACTTTTCTGAAAAAAAAGCATTCAGATTACTCACTTCATTGAACATAATTAAAGCATTTATACTTTATTAAGATCTTAAACACAATTTGGCTTAACTGCTCTCTTCTCTTTCCCCTTTCTTCTACCCACAGTTTGCACATAGGTAAATTGAAGATGGATGAAATTATATGAGTATTGGAGATCACACTGTGACTATTGACAGGGAGAGGACTGTAATCTCCTAGTCTCCAATTTTTGTGGCTTTGTCCCTTACACCATTCTGTTTCTTCTCCCAAATTTGGGCCCTCAAAATATCAGTAACTTATGGTAGAATCCAAGTCTTCTCAAACACGATTTTCATTAGTTCCCTTTAATCTCTGTATAAGTATTATGACCAGTGAGCAAAGGGGCAGCCACAGGATTTAAGGGACATGTTTAGGGCCGTGTATGCGCTGTGCCTGTGCAGAAGGGCCAGGATCATAAACCCAACCAAAGCCTCTATATTCAGTCCATTTGTCGCTAGATCACACAGCTTTTGGTCTAAATGTGCGCGCAAGCCAGAGCAGATTGGCATTCTGGGCAACAGGCGAGGGAGGTGATGGTCAAAATATGTAAATGAGCACCTGCTGAAGACCACCAGAGCCATCTGCCTCTTGTATTCTCATACCCGTTTTTGCTCTCTTCTTTAGCTGTTCTCTTCAGTTTTTCAGGAAGTGGAGGGAGAGGGACCACATTCTCTAATTATGGATTTTTAAGGCATTAGGAATCACTGAGATAATTTCAAAATGAACCTGTCAAAGAAGTGCCTGCTCGATTTAGTGAACTAGGGTCCTACACTGCTTGAAGATGCTGTGGGTTGTTATTAGATTGTGGCTTGTGAAAATACTGAAAGTTGACATTATAGGTTCCCAGAGTCATTCCTTCCAGCGTTCACCCCAGCATTGGCTATTGCTCTGGTTTATGATTCAGAGATTCTTTAGAACCTCAGATTTCAAATCAAACCAAATCAATGTACTCACAAAATGCCTTTCCTGGTCCTATTAGTGTTTAGAAAAAAAATTTTAGTAGGTCATTCAATCGATAACAACTTTACAAAAATGAAGCATAGTCACATAGAAAATTGGAAATGTACAGAAAAGAAAAAAAATGGAAATCAAAGAACAAAAGATGCAAGTCATCACCACCCAGATACAGTTGTTCATTTTAGATACATATTTTTTCATTATGTGTATAATTTGTATATAAATTTTGAAATGTAAATAATGTCAAGTATGTATTGTTTATATATATCTTTAAAACATAGATAAATCATCCCAGATGTACAAATTTTACTATTTAAGAATATACTATGAAAAATGTACCATCAGGGCTGGCCGAGTGACTCAGTTTGTTAAAAGCTTGCTCAAGAATGCGAGCTCTGAGCAACAGGGTGGCGGTTCAATTCCTGGCCCAAGCTGAGCTGCCAACAGGGGCAGAATGTCTCAGTTAAAAAAAAAAAAGACATGTACCCTGTCATCCAATATTATGCTACATCATTTATAATGGCTGCATGGTGTTTCATCATGATTGACTTAACAATTTCCCTTTTGTTTAATAATTAGGTTGCTAACACTTTCATTCTAATTAACTTTTACGAAAATCATTACATGTAAATCTTGGCATGCATTTCAAATTATTGCTTTAGGAAAAGCTCCTCACAGTAGAAATTGCTGGGTCAAAGTATATGTAACTTAATCCTAAAAGATACAATACTTTTATTTTTATTATTATTATTATTTTTTATTTATTTATTTATTTTTTTAAGATTTTTTATTGGGGAATTGGGGGGATGGGAACAGTGCTGGGGAGTTGGGGGAAGGGGAACAGAGAAGTTGCTGTCGTTTTGTTCTTCAATCTAGTTGTGGAGGATGTTGCTTCACTGGCCCAAGTTGGCACCATCATTGCGCTCTTCTCTGGTGAGGCAGATCA